>NC_138292.1:1670000-1870000 GCF_965601325.2 Salmo salar
CCTCTCCATCTATTCTCTTCTCCCCATTCATCTCCTCTCCTCTCCCTCTCCCCTACCTCTCTCTCCTCTCCTCTCCTCTCCTCTCCTCTCCTCTCCTCTCCTCTCCTCTCCTCTCCTCTCCTCTCCTCTCCTCTCCTCTCCTCTCCTATCCTCTCCTATCCTCTCCTCTCCTCCCCCTCTCCCTCTCCCTCTCCCTCTCCCTCTGCCTCTCCCTCTCCCTCTCCCTCTCCCTCTCCTCTCCTCTCCTCTCCTCTCCTCTCCTCTCCTCTCCTCTCCTCTCCTCTCCTCTCCTCTCCCTCTCTCCTCTCCCTCTCTCCTCTCCTCTCCTCTCCTCACCTCTCCTCAGCGTTGTACTGCAGTACTCCAGACTCCCCCCAGCAGGGTTTTGTAGTGAGCCAGACTGGAGGACATCTCAACAGTGTGGTTCGTTGGGGCTGTGACCGGGGCTACCGGCTTATTGGAAAGGCCACAGCTGTCTGTAAGAAGACGGCCTATGGGTATTATACCTGGGACTCAACGGTACCTGCATGTCAAGGTAAGAGCTCTGAGCACTGTGTCTACTGGCTGGCTGGCAGACATTTCTTTCTTTCTTTGTCTAGGCTGTGTCCCAAAAGGCACCCTGTTCTCTATATTGTGTACTACTTTTGACTAGAGTCCTGTGGGTAGAGTCCTGTGGGTAGAGTCCTGTGGGGGGGAGTCCTGTGGGGTAGAGCCCTGTGGGGTAGAGTCCTGTGGGTAGAGTCCTGTGGGTAGAGTCCTGTGGGTAGAGCCCTGTGGGTAGAGTCCTGTGGGTAGAGTCCTGTGGGTAGAGTCCTGTGGGGTAGAGTCCTGTGGGGTAGAGCCCTGTGGGTAGAGCCCTGTGGGTAGAGCCCTGTGGGTAGAGTCCTGTAGGTAGAGCCCTGTGGGTAGAGTCCTGTGGGTAGAGTCCTGTGGGGTAGAGTCCTGTGGGGTAGAGCCCTGTGGGTAGAGCCCTGTGAGTAGAGCCCTGTGGGTAGAGCCCTGTAGGTAGAGTCCTGTGGGGTAGAGTCCTGTGGGGTAGAGCCCTGTGGGTAGAGCCCTGTGGGTAGAGCCCTGTGGGTAGAGTCCTGTGGGTAGAGTCCTGTGGGTAGAGTCCTGTGGGTAGAGCCCTGTGGGGGGGAATCCTGTGGGGTAGAGCCCTGTGGGGTAGAGCCCTGTGGGTAGAGCCCTGTGGGTAGAGTCCTGTGGGGTAGAGCCCTGTGGGTAGAGCCCTGTGGGTAGAGCCCTGTGGGTAGAGTCCTGTGGGTAGAGCCCTGTAGGTAGAGCCCTGTGGGTAGAGTCCTGTGGGTAGAGCCCTGTAGGTAGAGCCCTGTGGGTAGAGCCCTGTGGGTAGAGTCCTGTGGGTAGAGTCCTGTGGGTAGAGCCCTGTGGGTAGAGCCCTGTGGGTAGAGCCCTGTGGGTAGAGTCCTGTGGGTAGAGTCCTGTGGGTAGAGCCCTGTGGGGGGGAATCCTGTGGGGTAGAGCCCTGTGGGGTAGAGCCCTGTGGGTAGAGCCCTGTGGGTAGAGCCCTGTGGGGTAGAGCCCTGTGGGTAGAGCCCTGTGGGTAGAGCCCTGTGGGTAGAGTCCTGTGGGTAGAGCCCTGTAGGTAGAGCCCTGTGGGTAGAGTCCTGTGGGTCCTGGTCAAACGTAGTTCACTATATAAGGAATAGGGCAACATTACAGACGCAGTCCTGGTCAATTCTCTCTCTTCCACCAGGCCGACAGGCCCTATGTCTCACCCTCATTTCCCCAGCACTCTCCTCATCACAGAGAGTAGTTAGTCGTGTATGCCGGTCTCTCTACAGCCCCTATAACAGAGAGTAGTTAGTCGTGTATGCCGGTCTCTCTACAGTCCCTATAACAGAGAGTAGTTAGTCGTGTATGCCGGTCTCTCTACAGCCCCTATAACAGAGAGTAGTTAGTAGTGTATGCCGGTCTCTCTTCAGCCCCTATAACAGAGAGTAGTTAGTCGTGTATGCCGGTCTCTCTACAGCCCCTATAACAGAGAGTAGTTAGTAGTGTATGCCGGTCTCTCTACAGCCCCTATAACAGAGAGTAGTTAGTCGTGTATGCCGGTCTCTCTTCAGCCCCTATAACAGAGAGTAGTTAGTCGTGTATGCCGGTCTCTCTACAGCCCCTATAACAGAGAGTAGTTAGTCGTGTATGCCGGTCTCTCTTCAGCCCCTATAACAGAGAGTAGTTAGTCGTGTATACCGGTCTCTCTTCAGCCCCTATAACAGAGAGTAGTTAGTAGTGTATGCCGGTCTCTCTTCAGCCCCTATAACAGAGAGTAGTTAGTAGTGTATACCGGTCTCTCTTCAGCCCCTATAACAGAGAGTAGTTAGTAGTGTATACCGGTCTCTCTTCAGCCCCTATAACAGAGAGTAGTTAGTAGTGTATGCCGGTCTCTCTACAGCCCCTATAACAGAGAGTAGTTAGTCGTGTATGCCGGTCTCTCTTCAGCCCCTATAACAGAGAGTAGTTAATCGTGTATGCCGGTCTCTCTACAGCCCCTATAACAGAGAGTAGTTAGTAGTGTATGCCGGTCTCTCTTCAGCCCCTATAACAGAGAGTAGTTAGTCGTGTATGACGGTCTCTCTTCAGCCCCTATAACAGAGAGTAGTTAGTCGTGTATGCCGGTCTCTCTACAGCCCCTATAACAGAGAGTAGTTAGTAGTGTATACCGGTCTCTCTTCAGCCCCTATAACAGAGAGTAGTTAGTAGTGTATACCGGTCTCTCTTCAGCCCCTATAACAGAGAGTAGTTAGTAGTGTATGCCGGTCTCTCTTCAGCCCCTATAACAGAGAGTAGTTAGTAGTGTATGCCGGTCTCTCTACAGCCCCTATAACAGAGAGTAGTTAGTAGTGTATGCCGGTCTCTCTTCAGCCCCTATAACAGAGAGTAGTTAGTCGTGTATGCCGGTCTCTCTACAGCCCCTATAACAGAGAGTAGTTAGTCGTGTATGCCGGTCTCTCTACAGTCCCTATAACAGAGAGTAGTTAGTCGTGTATGCCGGTCTCTCTACAGCCCCTATAACAGAGAGTAGTTAGTAGTGTATGCCGGTCTCTCTTCAGCCCCTATAACAGAGAGTAGTTAGTCGTGTATGCCGGTCTCTCTACAGCCCCTATAACAGAGAGTAGTTAGTAGTGTATGCCGGTCTCTCTACAGCCCCTATAACAGAGAGTAGTTAGTCGTGTATGCCGGTCTCTCTTCAGCCCCTATAACAGAGAGTAGTTAGTCGTGTATACCGGTCTCTCTTCAGCCCCTATAACAGAGAGTAGTTAGTAGTGTATGCCGGTCTCTCTTCAGCCCCTATAACAGAGAGTAGTTAGTAGTGTATACCGGTCTCTCTTCAGCCCCTATAACAGAGAGTAGTTAGTAGTGTATACCGGTCTCTCTTCAGCCCCTATAACAGAGAGTAGTTAGTAGTGTATGCCGGTCTCTCTACAGCCCCTATAACAGAGAGTAGTTAGTCGTGTATGCCGGTCTCTCTTCAGCCCCTATAACAGAGAGTAGTTAATCGTGTATGCCGGTCTCTCTACAGCCCCTATAACAGAGAGTAGTTAGTAGTGTATGCCGGTCTCTCTTCAGCCCCTATAACAGAGAGTAGTTAGTCGTGTATGACGGTCTCTCTTCAGCCCCTATAACAGAGAGTAGTTAGTCGTGTATGCCGGTCTCTCTACAGCCCCTATAACAGAGAGTAGTTAGTAGTGTATACCGGTCTCTCTTCAGCCCCTATAACAGAGAGTAGTTAGTAGTGTATACCGGTCTCTCTTCAGCCCCTATAACAGAGAGTAGTTAGTAGTGTATGCCGGTCTCTCTTCAGCCCCTATAACAGAGAGTAGTTAGTAGTGTATGCCGGTCTCTCTACAGCCCCTATAACAGAGAGTAGTTAGTAGTGTATGCCGGTCTCTCTTCAGCCCCTATAACAGAGAGTAGTTAGTCGTGTATGCCGGTCTCTCTACAGCCCCTATAACAGAGAGTAGTTAGTCGTGTATGCCGGTCTCTCTACAGTCCCTATAACAGAGAGTAGTTAGTCGTGTATGCCGGTCTCTCTACAGCCCCTATAACAGAGAGTAGTTAGTAGTGTATGCCGGTCTCTCTTCAGCCCCTATAACAGAGAGTAGTTAGTCGTGTATGCCGGTCTCTCTACAGCCCCTATAACAGAGAGTAGTTAGTAGTGTATGCCGGTCTCTCTACAGCCCCTATAACAGAGAGTAGTTAGTCGTGTATGCCGGTCTCTCTTCAGCCCCTATAACAGAGAGTAGTTAGTCGTGTATGCCGGTCTCTCTACAGCCCCTATAACAGAGAGTAGTTAGTCGTGTATGCCGGTCTCTCTTCAGCCCCTATAACAGAGAGTAGTTAGTCGTGTATACCGGTCTCTCTTCAGCCCCTATAACAGAGAGTAGTTAGTAGTGTATGCCGGTCTCTCTTCAGCCCCTATAACAGAGAGTAGTTAGTAGTGTATACCGGTCTCTCTTCAGCCCCTATAACAGAGAGTAGTTAGTAGTGTATGCCGGTCTCTCTACAGCCCCTATAACAGAGAGTAGTTAGTCGTGTATGCCGGTCTCTCTTCAGCCCCTATAACAGAGAGTAGTTAATCGTGTATGCCGGTCTCTCTACAGCCCCTATAACAGAGAGTAGTTAGTAGTGTATGCCGGTCTCTCTTCAGCCCCTATAACAGAGAGTAGTTAGTCGTGTATGCCGGTCTCTCTACAGCCCCTATAACAGAGAGTAGTTAGTCGTGTATGCCGGTCTCTCTACAGCCCCTATAACAGAGAGTAGTTAGTCGTGTATGCCGGTCTCTCTTCAGCCCCTACAACAGAGAGTAGTTAGTCGTGTATGCCGGGCTCTCTACAGCCCCTATAACAGAGAGTAGTTAGTCGTGTATGCCGGTCTCTCTTCAGCCCCTATAACAGAGAGTAGTTAGTCGTGTATACCGGTCTCTCTTCAGCCCCTATAACAGAGAGTAGTTAGTAGTGTATGCCGGTCTCTCTTCAGCCCCTATAACAGAGAGTAGTTAGTAGTGTATACCGGTCTCTCTTCAGCCCCTATAACAGAGAGTAGTTAGTAGTGTATGCCGGTCTCTCTACAGCCCCTATAACAGAGAGTAGTTAGTCGTGTATGCCGGTCTCTCTTCAGCCCCTATAACAGAGAGTAGTTAATCGTGTATGCCGGTCTCTCTACAGCCCCTATAACAGAGAGTAGTTAGTAGTGTATGCCGGTCTCTCTTCAGCCCCTATAACAGAGAGTAGTTAGTCGTGTATGACGGTCTCTCTTCAGCCCCTATAACAGAGAGTAGTTAGTCGTGTATGCCGGTCTCTCTACAGCCCCTATAACAGAGAGTAGTTAGTAGTGTATGCCGGTCTCTCTTCAGCCCCTATAACAGAGAGTAGTTAGTAGTGTATGCCGGTCTCTCTTCAGCCCCTATAACAGAGAGTAGTTAGTAGTGTATGCCGGTCTCTCTTCAGCCCCTATAACAGAGAGTAGTTAGTAGTGTATGCCGGTCTCTCTTCAGCCCCTATAACAGAGAGTAGCTAGTCGTGTATGCCGGTCTCTCTTCAGCCCCTATAACAGAGAGTAGTTAGTAGTGTATGCCGGTCTCTCTTCAGCCCCTATAACAGAGAGTAGCTAGTCGTGTATGCCGGTCTCTCTTCAGCCCCTATAACAGAGAGTAGCTAGTCGTGTATGCCGGTCTCTCTTCAGCCCCTATAACAGAGAGTAGCTAGTCGTGTATGCCGGTCTCTCTTCAGCCCCTATAACAGAGAGTAGCTAGTCGTGTATGCCGGTCTCTCTACAGCCCCTATAACAGAGAGTAGTTAGTCGTGTATGCCGGTCTCTCTTCAGCCCCTATAACAGAGAGTAGCTAGTCGTGTATGCCGGTCTCTCTTCAGCCCCTATAACAGAGAGTAGTTAGTCGTGTATGCCGGTCTCTCTACAGCCCCTATAACAGAGAGTAGTTAGTCGTGTATGCCGGTCTCTCTTCAGCCCCTATAACAGAGAGTAGTTAGTCGTGTATGCCGGTCTCTCTTCAGCCCCTATAACAGAGAGTAGTTAGTCGTGTATGCCGGTCTCTCTTCAGCCCCTATAACAGAGAGTAGTTAGTCGTGTATGCCGGTCTCTCTTCAGCCCCTATAACAGAGAGTAGTTAGTAGTGTATGCCGGTCTCTCTTCAGCCCCATGTCAGTAGCTGAACTTCTGATTGAGGAGAATGTTCTGCCAAGTAGAAACAGAACAGAAATCAATCGTCTTTTGTTCTGTCAATTCCACCTCCTTTAGATGACTCTGGCTAGCTAACTTCCTTCCTGATTACCATGCAGTCTGTGGACAGTGTGTGCCTCCCAAATGGCACCCCTATTCCCTGTAGATAGTGCACTACTTCCTATGGGCCCTGGTCAAAAGTAGTGCACTAAATAGGGAATAGGGTGCCATTCGGCACGGAACCCATTTTTTTCCTGTGTCGGTTCCGTAACAGCGTTGTTGTGTTCCGTTCACCTAATTGGGTTCTTTGTTACCCTGGGAACCACACATTGTAGAAGGTGTCATGTCATTCTGTTCTTCCCCGTCCTGAAGCACTGCAGCGTTAACACCACGGTCTGTTCAACTAACACAGACAAGATCCATTATGCTGAAGCTGTGATTATATGTTACTACCGCTAAAGATCATGTAGCGTAACCTGGGATATAACTGTCACAATGCTAGTCTAGTCACCCACAACCAAATGAGCTCCTAAGGTGGTAACTAGACTCTAACACATCACTTTCCCTTGTTGTTCCTAGGGTGGTAACTAGACATGGTGGTTGTCTTTCTCTTGTTGTTCCTAGGGTGGTAACTAGACATGGTGGTTGTCTTTCCCTTGTTGTTCCTAGGGTGGTAACTAGACATGGTGGTTGTCTTTCCCTTGTTGTTCCTACGGTGGTAACTAGACATGGTGGTTGTCTTTCCCTTGTTGTTCCTAGGGTGGTAACTAGACATGGTGGTTGTCTTTCCCTTGTTGTTCCTAGGGTGGTAACTAGACATGGTGGTTGTCTTTCCCTTGTTGTTCCTAGGGTGGTAACTAGACATGGTGGTTGTCTTTCCCTTGTTGTTCCTAGGGTGGTAACTAGACATGGTGGTTGTCTTTCCCTTGTTGTTCCTAGGGTGGTAACTAGACATGGTGGTTGTCTTTCCCTTGTTGTTCCTAGGGTGGTAACTAGACATGGTGGTTGTCTTTCCCTTGTTGTTCCTACGGTGGTAACTAGACATGGTGGTTGTCTCTCCCTTGTTGTTCCTACGGTGGTAACTAGACATGGTGGTAGTCTTTCCCTTGTTGTTCCTAGGGTGGTAACTAGACATGGTGGTTGTCTTTCTCTTGTTGTTCCTAGGGTGGTAACTAGACATGGTGGTTGTCTTTCCCTTGTTGTTCCTAGGGTGGTAACTAGACATGGTGGTTGTCTTTCCCTTGTTGTTCCTAAGGTGGTAACTAGACATGGTGGTTGTCTTTCCCTTGTTGTTCCTAGGGTGGTAACTAGACATGGTGGTTGTCTTTCCCTTGTTGTTCCTAGGGTGGTAACTAGACATGGTGGTTGTCTTTCTCTTGTTGTTCCTAGGGTGGTAACTAGACATGGTGGTTGTCTTTCCCTTGTTGTTCCTAGGGTGGTAACTAGACATGGTGGTTGTCTTTCCCTTGTTGTTCCTAGGGTGGTAACTAGACATGGTGGTTGTCTTTCCCTTGTTGTTCCTAGGGTGGTAACTAGACATGGTGGTAGTCTTTCCCTTGTTGTTCCTAGGGTGGTAACTAGACATGATGGTTGTCTTTCCCTTGTTGTTCCTAGGGTGGTAACTAGACATGGTGGTTGTCTTTCCCTTGTTGTTCCTAGGGTGGTAACTAGACATGGTGGTTGTCTTTCCCTTGTTGTTCCTAGGGTGGTAACTAGACATGGTGGTTGTCTTTCCCTTGTTGTTCCTAGGGTGGTAACTAGACATGGTGGTTGTCTTTCCCTTGTTGTTCCTAGGGTGGTAACTAGACATGGTGGTTGTCTTTCCCTTGTTGTTCCTAGGGTGGTAACTAGACATGGTGGTTGTCTTTCCCTTGTTGTTCCTAGGGTGGTAACTAGACATGGTGGTTGTCTTTCCCTTGTTGTTCCTAGGGTGGTAACTAGACATGGTGGTTGTCTTTCCCTTGTTGTTCCTAGGGTGGTAACTAGACATGGTGGTTGTCTTTCCCTTGTTGTTCCTACGGTGGTAACTAGACATGGTGGTTGTCTTTCCCTTGTTGTTCCTACGGTGGTAACTAGACATGGTGGTTGTCTTTCTCTTGTTGTTCCTAGGGTGGTAACTAGACATGGTGGTTGTCTTTCCCTTGTTGTTCCTAGGGTGGTAACTAGACATGGTGGTTGTCTTTCCCTTGTTGTTCCTAGGGTGGTAACTAGACATGGTGGTTGTCTTTCTCTTGTTGTTCCTACGGTGGTAACTAGACATGGTGGTTGTCTTTCCCTTGTTGTTCCTAAGGTGGTAACTAGACATGGTGGTTGTCTTTCCCTTGTTGTTCCTAGGGTGGTAACTAGACATGGTGGTTGTCTTTCCCTTGTTGTTCCTAGGGTGGTAACTAGACATGGTGGTTGTCTTTCCCTTGTTGTTCCTAGGGTGGTAACTAGACATGGTGGTTGTCTTTCCCTTGTTGTTCCTAGGGTGGTAACTAGACATGGTGGTTGTCTTTCCCTTGTTGTTCCTAGGGTGGTAACTAGACATGGTGGTTGTCTTTCCCTTGTTGTTCCTAGGGTGGTAACTAGACATGGTGGTTGTCTTTCCCTTGTTGTTCCTAGGGTGCAGGTGTCTTTAAGTAGTGTGTTTTTATAATGTGTTTAGGATCGTTGTCTGTCTAATCATTGCTGATGATTGTGGTGATCAAACAATTTACCAGGTTGGCATCAATGAAGTTCTACTCTACTCTACTCTACTCTATTCTACTCTACTCTACTCTATTCTACTCTACTCTATCCTACTCTACTCTATTCTACTCTACTATACTCTATTATACTCTACTCTACTATACTCTATTCTACTCTACTCTACTCTATTCCACTCTACTCTACTATACTCTATTATACTCTACTCTACTCTACTATACCCTATTCTACTCTACTCTCTTCTACTCTACTCTCTTCTACTCTACTCTACTCTACTCTTCTCTATTATACTCTACTCTACTCTATTATACTCTACTATACTCTATTCTACTCTACTCTCTTCTACTCTACTCTACTCTATTCTACTCTACTCTCTTCTACTCTACTCTACTCTATTTTACTATACTATACTCTATTCTACTCTACTCTACTATACTCTACTCTACTCTATTACTCTACTCTACTCTACTCTACTCTACTCTACTCTACTCTACTCTACTCTACTCTCTTCTACTCTACTCTATTTTACTATACTATACTCTATTCTACTCTACTCTCTTCTACTCTACTCTACTCTATTTTACTATATAGGTGAATGTAATGGTGGTGGTCCATGTTGTTTCTAACGCCCCCAGGTGTCCTAAAACAGAGAATCAAAAAGCTAGATGGTGTGTGTTATTGCTATCTAAAGCTGTTTTAATGGTAGATATCATAGAGAAGAGGCTATTAGGGGTTAAACAACACTGTGTAATCAGGTGGAACGTGGGAGGAACAAAATACCTTGTACTTTATGTCACATCTGTAAGTGAATATAATGGCAGTGTAACCTAAATCATAACCATGAATTAATCTATAGGTGAATATAATGGTAGTGTAACCTAAATCATTTCCATTAATTAATCTATAGGTGAATATAATGGCAGTGTAACCTAAATGATGAATTCTCTCTGCTATGAAACAGTTGTAGTGTACGTCAATGGAACCATATGAACAACTACATAATGCCACTACATACATTACTTGATCATAATTACTACCAGAACGAGGGGATCATTCGGGAAAGGTATCTCTCTGTGATCGGGTCGTCTGAAAAGAACGACAACGTAAACACTAAAAATGATTTATTTCCTCTAAATCATTATCTCTAATGGCGTAGTGTTTTAGCAAGACAGAGCTGTGGGAAATTACACCCCGTAAGTACTTGTTAATTAGCTCTTCATGAACCGTCTATCCAATTCATTTCCATGTAATTCTTCGACACAGTTATTACCTAGTAGTTGCCTAGCAACTAGTCATTATCTGGTAACTATGAACTACCTAGTAGCTAGTAATTACCTATGAACGAGTAATTACCCAGTCACTATTAACTACCTAGTAACTAGTAATGACCTAGTCACTATTGACTACCTAGTAGCTAGTAATTACCTAGTCACTATTAACTACCAAGTAACTAGCAATTACATTTAACTAGCAATTACCTAGTAATTATGAACTACCTAGTAGCTAGTAATTACCTAGTAACTATTATATACAGATTAACTAGTAATTACTATTAACTGCCTAGTAACTAGTAATTAGCTAGTAAGTATTAACTAACTAGTAACTAATTACCTATTAACTATTAATGACATAGTAACTACCTAGTAACTGGTAATTGCCTTGCATCTATTAACTAGCTAGTTCAGGAATGAAGAAGGCTTTGTAGAAGGAAGTGCAACCAGTCACAGATTTAAATTACTAGGATGGCAACTGATACCTGTATTTAAATGTGAGGTGATAGAGTAGTAGAATATACCTGATGGGTTGAGTCTGAGGTATCTGGGAGTTTAGATGGGTTGAGTCTGAGATATCTGGGAGTTTAGATGTGTTGAGTCTGAGATACTGCTCTATGATGATACATTAACATGGCTATAACCCTAATGTCACAGTAGATAGGTCCCCAGATCCTCAAAAGGTTTTTCAGCTGCACCATCGAGAGCATACAAGGCGGTTGCATCACCGCCTTGTATGGCAACTGCTCGGCATCTGACTGTAAAGCGCTACATTTAGGCGCAGGGAACCTGTCGATCCAGCTGAGGCGCGGGAACCTGTCGATCCAGCTGAGGCGCGGGAACCTGTCGATCCAGCTGAGGCGCGGGAGCATGGCGACCTAGAGCACCGGAGAGAGAGCATACGTGACAGTACCCCCTCCCCGGCGTGTTCGGCTCCAGCCGCAGGACGCCAACCACAGGGACGATCCCGGGGATCAGGAGCGGGCCGGTCGCCTCCGCTGAGGCGCAGAAACCTGACGAACCCGGCTGAGGAATGAGAGCCTTATGAGCCGGCCGAGACCTCCCCGGTTGCCTCGGTCGAGGCACGGGAACCTGTTCACCAGCTGAGGCAGCGGAGCCTATCGAGCCAGCTGAGGCATGGCAGCCTGTCGAGCCAGCTGAGGCATGGCAGCCTGTCGATCCCGCTGAGGCATGGCAGCCTGTCGATCCCGCTGAGGCATGGCAGCCTGTCGATCCCGCTGAGGCATGGCAGCCTGTCGAGCCAGCTGAGGCATGGCAGCCTGTCGAGCCAGCTGAGGCATGGCAGCCTGTCGATCCCGCTGAGGCATGGCAGCCTGTCGATCCCGCTGAGGCATGGCAGCCTGTCGAGCCAGCTGAGGCATGGCAGCCTGTCGAGCCAGCTGAGGCAGGGGAACCCGTCGATCCTGCCGAGGCATGGCAACCTGTCGAGCCAGCTGAGGCAGGGAACCCGTCAAACCGGCTGAGGCCTCCCAGGTAGCTCCGGTTCTGACACCCGGACCCGACATCATCTCCAAAACAAAAAAAAACAAAAAAACACCCCCTGATGCTTCCCTTTGGTGAGGCGTCATTCTGTAACGATGTGCGCTGAGAGTCAGGAAGCAAGTTCAGAGAGTGAGTGTTTTAATAAATAAACGAAACATAATACAAAACAAGAAACACCGACATGACACAGAAACAGAAACAATGACTCCTGGGGAAGGAACCAAAGGGAGTGACATATATACAGGGCAGGTAATCAGGGAGGTGATGGAGTCCAGGTGATGTGTCATAATGCGCTGATGCGCGTAACGATGGTGACAGGTGTGCGCCGTAACGAGAAGCCTGGTGACCTGGAGACCAGAGAGGGAGCACATGTGACAGCTTGTAAGTAAGCATTTCACGGTAAGGTATACCTACACCTGTTGTATTCGGCGCGTGTGACAAATAAAATTGGATATGATTTGCATTGAGGCTTTAAAACGACAAAGTTTTGCTCTCTACCTCATGGCAAAATGTGTAAAATTGCAGAATATTAGCTTTCAAGTTGCAACAACAACAAAAAAAATCTCTCTACCCCCTATGACAAAATATGTAGAATTGCAGGAAATTAGGTGGAAAACTGAAGAAAAAAAATGCTCTCTTCGATGCCATTAGACGGGCCTTTAAAATGTTCCTTCCCCAGTGTCCGGGACATGGTTTGTCCAACCATTCACTGCCAGAGTTCTAGTAAAACTCTTTGTATGTTATTTTATCTCAGTCAAGTTGTGTTCTGATTATTCAATAAGGGTAATAACCGGATGAATTTATTATCACAGAAGAGGTCCCCCCGCACCCAAGGCGGTTGAGAACACCTGCTCTAATTGGACTAAATTGGGACTGTAGATCTTTTATTCTTTGAAGTGTCACTAATGTTCTGTGGAGAGTGACGTTATGGCACCTCCGTGAAATGCTTTAAATAACGGAAGATTAACGTCACAAATATCCATCAATACTGGCTGTCTGATTTCGCAGGACATTTGTCTCAATGTAATGGCTACAGTTTATTGCTCTTAGCTCCATTTAACTGTGATGTGTGTATGACTGTAATCTGATTCACTGTACCAATCAGTTCATGTGTAATCTATCCCATATTTAACTGTGATGTGTGTATGACTGTAATCTGATTCACTGTACCAGTCAGTAATCTATCCCATATTTAACTGTGATGTGTGTATGACAGTAAGCTATCCCATATTTAACTGTGATCATGTGTGTGTGTGTGTCTGTGTGTGTGTGTGTGTGTGTGTGTGTGTGACAGTAGTCTGTGTGTGTGTGTGTGTGTGTGTGTGTCTGTGTGTGTGTGTGTGTGTCTGTGTGTGTGTGTGTGTGTGTGTGTGTGTGTGTCTGTGTGTGTGTGTGTGTGTGTTTATGTGTGTGTGTGTGTGTGTGTGTGTGTGTATATGTGTGTGTGTGTGTGTGTGTGTGTGTGTGAGTTTATGTGTGTGTGTGTGTGTGTGTTTATGTGTGTGTGTGTGTGTGTGTGTGTGTGTGTGTGTATGTGTGTGTGTGTGTGTGTGTGTGTGTGTGTGTGTGTGTGTGTGTGTGTGTGTGTGTGTGTGTGTGTGTGTGTGTGTGTGTGTGTGTGTCCCAGTCGTTCACAGAGAGGATGTTGATGTTTCTCCATCTTGTCTGTGATGATAAACGTTTCTCTCCACCGTATCTAATCACTTTGCTCTTCCGTCTCCTCCCGGCTGCTCAGCGCCTGGAAAAATCCTTGATGCACGCTCACTCTGTGTGTCTCCTTTGTCTGTGTCTGTGTGTGTCTGTATGTGTGTGTCTGTATGTGCCTGTGTGTGTCTGTGTATTTGTGTGTGTGTGTGTGTGTCTGTCTGTGTGTGTGTGTGTGTGTGTGTGTGTGTGTGTGTGTGTCTGTGTATTCGCCTATGTGTGTGTGTGTGTGTGTGTGTGTGTGTAGTGTGTAGTGTGTGTGTGTGTGTGTGTGTGTAGTGTGTAGTGTGTGTGCCTGTGTGTGTGTCTGTGTATTTGCCTGTGTGTGTGCGTGTGTGTGTCTGTATTCGCGTGTGTGTGTGTGTGTGTGTCTGTATTCGCGTGTGTGTGTAGTGTGTGTGTGTGTGTGTGTGTGTGTGTGTGTGTGTGTGTCTGTATTCGTGTGTGTGTGTGTGTGTGTGTGTGTGTGTGTTGTGTGTGTGTGTGTGTGTGTGTGTGTGGTGCAGATGCCTGCCTCATGTTTCTCCCCGTGTCTGTGTTTCTCCCCCTACCCCCCCCCCAGCCGTGTCGTGTGGAGCGCCCACTGCGCCCCTGAATGGAGGTGTGCAGGCTGTTGATTACTCCGTTGGTACACGTTTAACCTACTTCTGCAACAACGGCTTCAGGCTCTCCTCCAAGGACCTCACCACCACCGTCTGCCAGCCTGATGGCACCTGGAGCAACCACAACAAAATACCCCGCTGCCCAGGTAAGAGATGAGATTAACACACACACACTCATGGAGCAACCACAACAAAATACCCCGCTGTCCAGGTAAGAGATGAGATTAACACACACACACTCATGGAGCAACCACAACAAAATACCCCGCTGTCCAGGTAAGACAAGAGATTAACACACACACACTCATGGAGCAACCACAACAAAATACCCTCGCTGTCCGTGCAGGTAAGAGATGAGATTAACACACACACACTCATGGAGCAACCACAACAAAATACCTCGCTGTCCAGGTAAGAGATGAGATTAACACACACACACTCATGGAGCAACCACAACAAAATACCTCGCTGTCCAGGTAAGACAAGAGATTAACACACACACACTCATGGAGCAACCACAACAAAATACCTCGCTGTCCAGGTAAGAGATGAGATTAACACACACACACTCATGGAGCAACCACAACAAAATACCCCGCTGCCCAGGTAAGACAAGAGATTAACACACACACACTCATGGAGCAACCACAACAAAATACCTCGCTGTCCAGGTAAGAGATGAGATTAACACACACACACTCATGGAGCAACCACAACAAAATACCTCGCTGCCCAGGTAAGACAAGAGATTAACACACACACACTCATGGAGCAACCACAACAAAATACCCCGCTGTCCAGGTAAGACAAGAGATTAACACACACACACTCATGGAGCAACCACAACAAAATACCCCGCTGCCCAGGTAACACAAGAGATGCACTTTGCAGTACCAGCCTGTCTGTCTGCTTCCTAATGGAAGAGATTAAACTGTCCCCCTTTTGGTGAGGTGCTGACTAATGGAAGAGATTAAACTGTCCCCCTTTTGGTGAGGTGCTGACTAATGGAAGATAGATTAAACTGTCCTCCTTTTGGTGAAGTGCTGACTAATGGAAGACAGATTAAACTGTCCTCCTTTTGGTGAAGTGCTGACTAATGGAAGAGATTAAACTGTCCCCCTTTTGGTGAGGTGCTGACTAATGGAAGAGATTAAACTGTCCTCCTTTTGGTGAAGTGCTGACTAATGGAAGACAGATTAAACTGTCCTCCTTTTGGTGAGGTGCTGACTAATGGAAGAGATTAAACTGTCCCCCTTTTGGTGAGGTGCTGACTAATGGAAGATAGATTAAACTGTCCTCCTTTTGGTGAGGTGCTGACTAATGGAAGAGATTAAACTGTCCTCCTTTTGGTGAGGTGCTGACTAATGGAAGAGATTAAACTGTCCCCCTTTTGGTGAGGTGCTGACTAATGGAAGAGATTAAACTGTCCCCCTTTTGGTGAGGTGCTGACTAATGGAAGAGATTAAACTGTCCTCCTTTTGGTGAGGTGCTGACTAATGGAAGAGATTAAACTGTCCTCCTTTTGGTGAGGTGCTGACTAATGGAAGAGATTAAACTGTCCTCCTTTTGGTGAGGTGCTGACTAATGGAAGATAGATTAAACTGTCCCCCTTTTGGTGAGGTGCTGACTAATGGAAGAGATTAAACTGTCCTCCTTTTGGTGAGGTGCTGACTAATGGAAGAGATTAAACTGTCCTCCTTTTGGTGAGGTGCTGACTAATGGAAGAGATTAAACTGTCCTCCTTTTGGTGAGGTGCTGACTAATGGAAGATAGATTAAACTGTCCCCCTTTTGGTGAGGTGCTGACTAATGGAAGAGATTAAACTGTCCTCCTTTTGGTGAGGTGCTGACTAATGGAAGACAGATTAAACTGTCCCCCTTTTGGTGAGGTGCTGACTAATGGAAGATAGATTAAACTGTCCTCCTTTTGGTGAGGTGCTGACTAATGGAAGAGATTAAACTGTCCTCCTTTTGGTGAGGTGCTGACTAATGGAAGAGATTAAACTCATAACTTCTCTCCATCGCACTCATCTCAACGAGTCGCCGTAGTATTTGACCAAAACTCGTGTTCTATTGTTGTGTTTGTGGTCCCACAGTGCTCTGATATGAAAGCATTAAACAATAGAAGTGGGTCCGTATATTTACATGATCGTGTGTGTTCCTGTTTCTTGCTGTATTCTTTGAAATGAGTTTTGGGGTCTTATGCTGGGTTACTGTAAAAACACTTTGTTTATATGAATAATAGATGTGATTGATTGAATATTTATCTTGTCCCACAATGGCGGAATTCCCCATTCTGGGATCGTTCTCCCTGGACCATGAGTTTACTATTGTTGTGTTTGTGGTCCTACAGTGGAGGTATATTGACTGGTTACATGGCCCCCTAGCTCCATCCCTCAGCTCTACACCAGAAGAAGTGTTGGGGGCTGCTGTTTGAAGTTTTTTGTTTTCAAATCCCAGACTGTAGCTTTAACATGTTGTTTTTTTCTTTGTGTTTGTGGTCCCACAGTGGTGGTATGTCCCAGTCTGGGCTCCTTCTCTCTGGACCACGGGAAGTGGACGATCGTCAACGGGTCCAGCTATGAGTTCAGAACCAAGGTGGTCTTCAGCTGTAACCCGGGTTACTACCGGCTCGGCCCCGCTCACATCCAGTGCTTGGCCAATGGGGCGTGGAGCTGGAGGAACGAACGACCTCGATGCAGAAGTGGGTGGTGACATTTTTACCACTGGTCTAGTCTTGATCAAGTCTTCGTTGTGAAGAGATGTCTCTATGTTGTCATGGGAACTATTGTAGGAGGTCTTGATAGATTCAGATTGTTTTCTCTTTAAACGGTGTGTGTGTGTGTGGGTGTGGGTGTGTGTGTGTGTGTGGGTGTGGGTGGGGGTGGGGGGGGGGGGGGGGGGGGGGGGGGGGTGGGGGGGGGGGGGGTGGTGTGTGTGTGTGTGTGTGTGTGGGTGGTGAGAGTATTGAATGAGTATTGAACCATTCAGTAATGATTTAAAAGACGTCTCTATACAGAGCACCACCACTAGAACATTTAAGGTGTTGAACAAAAAGGGAACAATTATCCAGCTGTGAAATAGTCAATGAGTTCTGTTTTATCTCACTAAGGTCAATGGGGAAGATATAAATTACTGTTGACGTGAAGTAAGCCAACTATCTCCTCTGCTCTATGCTCTCCACTGTCTCTCTCTCTCTGCTGTCCCCTGTCTGTCTCTCTCTCTGCTGTCCCCTGTCTCTCTCTCTCTCTCTCTCTCTCTCTCTCTCTCCCCTGTCTTCTCTCTCTCTGCTGTCCCCTGCTCTCCCCTGCTTCCCCTCTCTCTCTCTCTGCTCTCCCCTTGCTCTCCCTGTCTCTCTCTCTCTCTCTGCTGTCCCCTGTCTGTCTCTCTCAGTCCCCTGTCTCTCTCTCTGCTCTCCCCTGTCTGTCTCTTCTCTCTCTCTCCCCTGCTGTCCCCTGTCTGTCTCTCTCACTCTCTCTCTCCCTGCTTCCCCTTCTGCTCCCCTGTCTGTTCTCTCTCTCTGCTCTCCCCTGTCTGTCTCTCTCTCTGCTCTCCCCTGTCTCTCTCTCTCTCTCTTCCCCTGCTGTCTCTCTCCTCTCTGCTCTCCCCTGTCTCTCTCTCTCTCTCCTGTCCTCTCTCTCTCTCTCTCTCTCTCGCTCTCTCTCTCTCTCTCTCTCGCTCTCCCCTGTCTGTCTCTCTCTCTGCTCTCCCCTGTCTTCTCTCTCTCTGCTCTCCCCTGTCTCTCTCTCTCTCTGCTCTCCCCTGTCTCTCTCTCTCTCTCTCTCTGCTGTCCCCTGTCTGTCTCTCTCTCTGCTCTCCACTGTCTATCTCTCTCTCTGCTCTCCCCTGTCTCTCTCTCTCACTCTCTGCCTTCCCCTGTCTCTCTCTCTCTCTCTCTCTCTCTCTCTCTCTCTGGTCTCACCTGTCTGTCTCTTTCTTATTGCAGTCATTTCCTGTGGAGAGCTGCCCACTCCTCCTAATGGGAGAAAGATTGGAACTCAAACTACCTTTGGAGGGTCGGCCATCTTCAGCTGCAACCCTGGATACATCCTGGTGGGATCCACCGTGAGGGAGTGCATGCTGTCAGGACTGTGGAGCGGCATAGAGACTCAATGCCTGGGTAGGGACTCCCACTCTAGCCTGGGTACCAGTCTGTTTGTGTCATCATGCCACTACTTGCCACTCCTTGTCATGATAGCATAGACATATCTGGGACCGGGAAAGTCCTATTCTCCTTCCTTCCTTTCCTATTTATTTAGTGGGATAGACAGGCTTCTACTAAAGCAGATGTATTGTAGCTAGAGGTCATGTGATTATACTGCGTGATGGTATCAGACAGTACTTGAGGAATATATAGAGAATATACACTGAGTTTACAAAACATTAAGAACACCTTCCTAAACTTGAGCTGCACCCCCTTTTCACCTTCAGAACAGCCTCAAGTTGTCGGGTCATGGACTCTACAAGGTGTCGAAAGCGTTCCACAGGGATGTTGACTCCAATGCTTCCCACAGTTGTGTCAAGTTGGCTGGATGTCCTTTAGGTGGTGGACCTTTCTTGATACACACAGGAAACTGTTGAGTGTGAAAAACCCAGCGGCGTTGCAGTTCTTGACACAAACCGGTGCACCTGGCACCTACTACCATACCCCGTTCAAAGGCACTTCAATATTTTATTTTGCCCTTTCACCCTCTGCATGGCACACATACACAATCCATGTCTCAACTATCTCAAGGCTTGAAAACTATTATTTTACCTGTCTCCTCCCCTTCATCTACACTGATTGAAGTGGATTTAACAAGTGACGTCAATAAGGGATCATAGCTTTCACCTGGATTCACCTGGTCAGGCTGTTATGGAAAGAGATGTTTTGTAAAATCTGTGTATAGATAATATATAGAGAATTTATAGAGGATATTTATCAGATTTATAGAGAATATATAGAGGATATATAGAGAATATAAAGATAATATTTAGAGGATATATAGAGGATATTTAGATAATATATGGGGGATATATAGAGGATATATAGACGATACATAGAGGATACATAGAGGATATATAGAGGATACATAGAGGATATATAGAGGATATATAGAGGATACATAGAGGATATATAGAGGATATATAGAGGATATATAGAGGATACATAGAGGATACATAGAGGATATATAGAGGATACATAGAAGATTTATAGAGGATATATAGAGGATACATAGAGGATACATAGATAATATATGGGGGATATATAGAGGATATGTAGAGGATATATAGAGGATATGTAGAGGATATGTAGAGGATATGTAGAGGATACATAGAGGATACATAGAGGATACGTAGAGGATACGTAGAGGATACATAGAGGATACATAGAGGATACATAGAGGATACGTAGAGGATATGTAGAGGATACGTAGAGGATACGTAGAGGATATATAGAGGATACATAGAGAATATATAGAGGATACATAGAGGATATGTAGACTACTTTACTTCTCCTTTCTTGGATGTCTGACGGTACATGACTGTGTCTGAAGTGACTCCATATTCCCTATAGAAAGCACTGCTTTTGACTAGAGTAGTGGACTTCATAAGAAACTAATAAACAGGATGCCATTTCAGACTTGCCCCATGTGTTTAACTTTGCACGTCGTGGTAAATATTGTTGTAAAAGTGACTATATGCTAAATACATTTGATTGATTGATTGATTGATTGATTGCCCCCCCCCCCCCCAGCTGGTCACTGTGGTATCCCGGAGCAGATTGTGAATGGCCAGGCGATAGGGGAGAACTTTGGTTACAGAGACACCGTGGTCTACCAGTGTAACCCAGGCTTCAGACTCATAGGATCCTCAGTACGCATCTGCCAGCAAGACCACCTCTGGTCCGGACAGCTGCCGCTTTGTGTCTGTAAGTGTTCACCTCGACTCTACTGGTCTGTACATGCTGTTATATCTATCCTACTGGTCTGTACATGTTGTTATATCTATCCTACTGGTCTGTACATGCTGTTATATCTATCCTACTGGTCTGTACATGCTGTTATATCTACCCTACTGGTCTGTACATGTTGTTATATCTACCCTACTGGTCTGTACATGTTGTTATATCTATCCTACTGGTCTGTACATGTTGTTATATCTATCCTACTGGTCTGTACATGTTGTTATATCTATCCTACTGGTCTGTACATGTTGTTATATCTACTGGTCTGTACATGTTGTTATATCTACTGGTCTGTACATGTTGTTATATCTATCCTACTGGTCTGTACATGTTGTTATATCTACTGGTCTGTACATGTTGTTATATCTACTGGTCTGTACATGTTGTTATATCTACCCTACTGGTCTGTACATGTTGTTATATCTATCCTACTGGTCTGTACATGTTGTTATATCTATCCTACTGGTCTGTACATGTTGTTATATCTATCCTACTGGTCTGTACATGTTGTTATATCTATCCTACTGGTCTGTACATGTTGTTATATCTATCCTACTGGTCTGTACATGTTGTTATATCTATCCTACTGGTCTGTACATGCTGTTATATCTATCCTACTGGTCTGTACATGTTGTTATATCTATCCTACTGGTCTGTACATGTTGTTATATCTATCCTACTGGTCTGTACATGTTGTTATATCTACCCTACTGGTCTGTACATGTTGTTATATCTACTGGTCTGTACATGTTGTTATATCTATCCTACTGGTCTGTACATGTTGTTATATCTACCCTACTGGTCTGTACATGTTGTTATATCTATCCTACTGGTCTGTACATGTTGTTATATCTACCCTACTGGTCTGTACATGTTGTTATATCTATCCTACTGGTCTGTACATGTTGTTATATCTATCCTACTGGTCTGTACATGTTGTTATATCTACCCTACTGGTCTGTACATGCTGTTATATCTATCCTACTGGTCTGTACATGTTGTTATATCTACTGGTCTGTACATGTTGTTATATCTACCCTACTGGTCTGTACATGTTGTTATATCTACCCTACTGGTCTGTACATGTTGTTATATCTACTGGTCTGTACATGTTGTTATATCTACTGGTCTGTACATGTTGTTATATCTATCCTACTGGTCTGTACATGCTGTTATATCTACTGGTCTGTACATGTTGTTATATCTACTGGTCTGTACATGTTGTTATATCTACTGGTCTGTACATGTTGTTATATCTATCCTACTGGTCTGTACATGTTGTTATATCTATCCTACTGGTCTGAACATGTTGTTATATCTACTGGTCTGTACATGTTGTTATATCTACTGGTCTGTACATGTTGTTATATCTATCCTACTGGTCTGTACATGTTGTTATATCTACTGGTCTGTACATGTTGTTATATCTATCCTACTGGTCTGTACATGTTGTTATATCTACCCTACTGGTCTGTACATGTTGTTATATCTACTGGTCTGTACATGTTGTTATATCTACTGGTCTGTACATGTTGTTATATCTATCCTACTGGTCTGTACATGTTGTTATATCTACCCTACTGGTCTGTACATGCTGTTATATCTACCCTACTGGTCTGTACATGCTGTTATATCTACCCTACTGGTCTGTACATGTTGTTATATCTATCCTACTGGTCTGTACATGTTGTTATATCTACCCTACTGGTCTGTACATGTTGTTATATCTATCCTACTGGTCTGTACATGTTGTTATATCTATCCTACTGGTCTGTACATGTTGTTATATCTACCCTACTGGTCTGTACATGCTGTTATATCTATCCTACTGGTCTGTACATGTTGTTATATCTACCCTACTGGTCTGTACATGTTGTTATATCTACTGGTCTGTACATGTTGTTATATCTATCCTACTGGTCTGTACATGTTGTTATATCTATCCTACTGGTCTGTACATGTTGTTATATCTACCCTACTGGTCTGTACATGTTGTTATATCTACCCTACTGGTCTGTACATGTTGTTATATCTATCCTACTGGTCTGTACATGCTGTTATATCGACCCTACTGGTCTGTACATGTTGTTATATCTACTGGTCTGTACATGTTGTTATATCTACCCTACTGGTCTGTACATGCTGTTATATCTACCCTACTGGTCTGTACATGTTGTTATATCTACCCTACTGGTCTGTACATGTTGTTATATCTACTGGTCTGTACATGTTGTTATATCTATCCTACTGGTCTGTACATGTTGTTATATCTACCCTACTGGTCTGTACATGTTGTTATATCTATCCTACTGGTCTGTACATGTTGTTATATCTATCCTACTGGTCTGTACATGCTGTTATATCTATCCTACTGGTCTGTACATGTTGTTATATTGACCCTACTGGTCTGTACATGCTGTTATATCTATCCTACTGGTCTGTACATGTTGTTATATCTATCCTACTGGTCTGTACATGTTGTTATATCTATCCTACTGGTCTGTACATGTTGTTATATCTATCCTACTGGTCTGTACATGTTGTTATATCTACCCTACTGGTCTGTACATGTTGTTATATCGACCCTACTGGTCTGTACATGCTGTTATATCTATCCTACTGGTCTGTACATGTTGTTATATCTATCCTACTGGTCTGTACATGTTGTTATATCTATCCTACTGGTCTGTACATGTTGTTATATCTACCCTACTGGTCTGTGCATGCTGTTATATCTATCCTACTGGTCTGTACATGTTGTTATATCTATCCTACTGGTCTGTACATGCTGTTATATCTATCCTACTGGTCTGTACATGTTGTTATATTGACCCTACTGGTCTGTACATGCTGTTATATCTATCCTACTGGTCTGTACATGTTGTTATATCTACCCTACTGGTCTGTACATGTTGTTATATCTATCCTACTGGTCTGTACATGTTGTTATATCTATCCTACTGGTCTGTACATGTTGTTATATCTACCCTACTGGTCTGTACATGTTGTTATATCTATCCTACTGGTCTGTACATGTTGTTATATCTATCCTACTGGTCTGTACATGTTGTTATATCTATCCTACTGGTCTGTACATGTTGTTATATCTACCCTACTGGTCTGTACATGTTGTTATATCTATCCTACTGGTCTGTACATGTTGTTATATCTATCCTACTGGTCTGTACATGTTGTTATATCTATCCTACTGGTCTGTACATGTTGTTATATCTATCCTACTGGTCTGTACATGTTGTTATATCTACTGGTCTGTACATGTTGTTATATCTACCCTACTGGTCTGTACATGTTGTTATATCTACCCTACTGGTCTGTACATGTTGTTATATCTATCCTACTGGTCTGTACATGTTGTTATATCTATCCTACTGGTCTGTACATGTTGTTATATCTACCCTACTGGTCTGTACATGTTGTTATATCTATCCTACTGGTCTGTACATGTTGTTATATCTATCCTACTGGTCTGTACATGTTGTTATATCTATCCTACTGGTCTGTACATGTTGTTATATCTATCCTACTGGTCTGTACATGTTGTTATATCTATCCTACTGGTCTGTACATGTTGTTATATCTATCCTACTGGTCTGTACATGTTGTTATATCTACCCTACTGGTCTGTACATGTTGTTATATCTACCCTACTGGTCTGTACATGTTGTTATATCTACCCTACTGGTCTGTACATGTTGTTATATCTATCCTACTGGTCTGTACATGTTGTTATATCTATCCTACTGGTCTGTACATGTTGTTATATCTATCCTACTGGTCTGTACATGTTGTTATATCATACTCCTACTGGTCTGTACATGTTGTTATATCTACCTGGTCTGTACATGCTGTTATATCTACCCTACTGGTCTGTACATGTTGTTACTCATCTACCTCCTACTGGTCTGTACATGTTGTTATATCTATCCTACTGGTCTGTACATGTTGTTATATCTATCCTACTGGTCTGTACATGTTGTTATATCTACCCTACTGGTCTGTACATGTTGTTATATCTACCCTACCCAGCCAACATGACTCCACCCCAACCCCACCCAGTCAATATGACTCCACCCCCAACCCCACCCAACCAACATGACTCCACCCCCAACCCCACCCAACCAACATGACTCCACCCTCAACCACCCATAATAGTCCCCTAACCCCACCCAGCCAACATGACCCCACCCCCAACCCCACCCAGCCAACATGACTCCACCCTCAACCTCCCATCATAGTCCCCTAACCCCACCCAGCCAACATGACTCCACCCCAACCCCACCTAGCCAAGATGACTCCACCCTCAACCTCCCATCATAGTCCCCTAACCCCACCCAGCCAACATGACTCCACCCCCAACCCCACCCAGCCAACATGACTCCACCCTCAACCTCCCATCATAGTCCCCCAACCAGATGGCATGACTCCACCCCCAACCCCACCCAGATGGCATGACTCCACCCCCAACCCCACCCAGTTGGCGTGACTCCACCCCCAACCCCACCCAGAGGGCATGACTCCACCCCCAACCCCACCCAGCCAACATGTATCTAATGAAAAGGCACAGCAACGGTGCCAAAAACATGAGTAGACGTGTTTACTTTCCTTAATGCTATATACAAAATACGGATGCCCACAAGGGACATCCTGAATCTACTGATATTGATGTGCAGGTTTGTTTACAGTTGAATTGGAGTGTACAGTGTGCTTACTGCTGCTCTGTCAACAAATCTCTCTTCTTGACTTACGGAGGATTCTTCTTCACTGCGACCATTATTCTAGTCCGTTTTCTATCATTTTCATCTTCATCAGAATATAGAACGTGATCTCTCTGGGTGTTCCAAGGTTAATAGAATGGTAATGATATGGATGATGATGATGCGTTGCATATTGATCAGCTGTATTGAGCTCCTGTCCCCCTTTTACTGTGCTGCAGGCATAGAAATAGAATGACTAGAATGGGTGAACCCCCCCCCCCCCCCTTTTGAATCAGGGATATTCAATTCTTACCCTATGAGTTCCGGAGTAATTCAGTTTTTTTCTGCTTCGAACTGAAAATGAATTGCAACCCACCTGGTGTCTCAGATCTAAAGCAGTCCTCTATTGGAGGGGCTGAGTAATAGAACAAATCAGTGAAACTGGCTTGGAGGTGCAGATTAGACCAAGGTAATTTCACTAGAACACCGATGGGGATACTCAATATGGCTCGTCATTTCCATAATTTTTTTTTTTTTAACGATTTCTATTATTTCCAGTAATTGTAATTTTTATGTGTGCAGCAATCACATGTGGCCATCCAGGCAGTCCCATCTATGGGAGAACTACAGGGGATGGATTCAACTACAACGATGTGGTCAGCTTCTTCTGTAACCAAGGCTACGTACTGGAGGGAGTGTCCAGAGCCCAGTGCCAGGCGAGCCGCCAGTGGAGTCAACAGCCGCCTACATGTAGAGGTGGGTAGCAGGCAGTGGGTACAGACACACACTCCAACATACTCACACACACAGGCACACGCACACACACATACACACACACGCACACGCACGCACGCACTCCCACACACACACACACGCCCCCACTCCACACACACACACACACTCACACACATACACACAGCACACACACACACACACACTCACCCATGCACGTGTGGAGGCATGCACTCACTCACTCACACTCGTTCGCACACACGCACACAGGCACACACGCACGCATACACACACACGCACTCACACACACACGCACTCTCACACACACACATACACACACACACACACACACACACACACACACACATGCACGTGTGGAGGCATGCACTCACTCACTCACGCTCGTCACACACACACACACACACACACACACACACACACACACACACACACACACACACACACTCAAATCAAATGTTATTTGTCACGTGCTTACACAATGCTTACTTACGAGCCCTTAACCAACAATTGCAGAGTTTTATAAAAGTTAGTAAGAAACATTTGCTTAATAAACTAAAGGAAAAATAATAACACAATAAAATAACAAAAATTAGGCTATTTACAAGGAGGACAAACTAAGCAGTAAAGGGTCTGAATATTTACATGAATGTCATATTTCAGTTTGCTAAAATAAAAAAATAAAAAATATTTGTTTTTGCTTTGTAATTATGGGGGTTATTGTGTGTAGATTGATGAGGAACAAAAACAATTTAATCAATTTTAGAATAAGGCTGTTAACGAAATGTGGAAGGAGTAAAGAGTGGAAGGAGTGTGGAAATAGATAATAGCCAGTAACAGCAGTATACTGTAGGTAGGGGTAAAGGATAGATAATAGACAGTAACAGCAGTATACTGTAGGTAGGGGTAAAGGATAGATAATAGACAGTAACAGCAGTATACTGTAGGTAGGGGTAAAGGATAGATAATAGACAGTAGCAGCAGTATACTGTAGGTAGGGGTAAAGGATAGATAATAGACAGTATACTGTAGGTAGGGGTAAAGGATAGATAATAGACAGTAACAGCAGTATACTGTAGGTAGGGGTAAAGGATAGATAATAGACAGTAACAGCAGTATACTGTAGGTAGGGGTAAAGGATAGATAATAGACAGTAACAGCAGTATACTGTAGGTAGGGGTAAAGGATAGATA
The DNA here is from genome assembly GCF_965601325.2 of Salmo salar. Taxonomy (NCBI): domain Eukaryota; kingdom Metazoa; phylum Chordata; class Actinopteri; order Salmoniformes; family Salmonidae; genus Salmo; species Salmo salar. The sequence goes on from NC_138292.1 coordinate 1,696,571, forward strand.
ATAGACAGTAACAGCAGTATACTGTAGGTAGGGGTAAAGGATAGATAATAGACAGTAACAGCAGTATACTGTAGGTAGGGGTAAAGGATAGATAATAGACAGTAACAGCAGTATACTGTAGGTAGGGGTAAAGGATAGATAATAGACAGTAACAGCAGTATACTGTAGGTAGGGGTAAAGGATAGATAATAGACCGTAACAGCAGTATACTGTAGGTAGGGGTAAAGGATAGATAATTGACAGTAACAGCAGTATACTGTAGGTAGGGGTAAAGGATAGATAATAGACAGTAACAGCAGTATATGTGAAGAGTGTGAAAGTGTGTGTGTGTGTGTGTGTGAGTGTGAGTAGAGCCTGTGCAAGATAAGGGGTCAATGTAAATAGTCCTGGTAGGGACTCAGGGCCTTCCTCTGACACCGCCTGGTATAGAGGTCCTGGATGGCAGGAAGCTTGGCCCCAGTGATGTACTGGGCCGTTCGCACTACCCTCTGCAGCGCCTTGCAGTCGGAAGCCGAGTAGTTGCCATACCAAACGGTGATGAAACCATGTCAGGATGCTCTCGTTGGTGCAACTGTAGAACTTTTTGAGGATCTGAGGACCCATGCCAAGTCTTTTCAGCCTCCTGAGTGGGAAGAGACGTTGTCGTGCCCTCCTCACGACTGTCTTGGTGTGTTTGGACCATGATAGGTTCTTAGTGATGTGGACACCAATGAACTTGAAGCTCTCGACCCGCTCCACTGCAGCCCCGTCAATGTGAATGGGGGCGTGCTCGGTCCTCCTTTTCCCGTAGTCCACAATCATCTCCTTTGTCTTGCTCACGTTGAGGGAGAGGTTGATGTCCTGGCACCACACGGCCAGGTCTCTGACCTCCTCCCTATAGGCTCATCGTCATTGTCGTCTGTGATCAGGCCTACCACCGTCGTGTTGGCAAACTTTTTTAATTTTTTATTTCATTTAACTTTTATTTAACCAGGAATGTCAGTTAAGAACAAATTCTTATTTACAGTGACATTTTAGGAACAGTGGGTTAACTGCCTTGTTCAGAGGCAGAACGACAGATTTCAACCTTGTCAGTTCGGGGATTCGATCTAGCAACCTTTCGGTTACTGGCCCAACACTCTAACCGCTAGGCTACCTGCCACCACAACATAACAAAGGTGTTGGAGTCGCGGGTGAACAGGGAGTACAGAAGGGGACTAAACACGCACTGCGGGGCCCCCTTACCACCTGAGGGCGGCCCGTCAGGAAGTCCAGGATCCAGTTGCAGAGGGAGGTGTTTAGTCCCAGGATCCTTAGCTTAGTGATGAGCTTTGAGGGCACTATGGTGTTGAACGCTGAGCTGTAGTCAATAAATAGCATTCTCACATAGGTGTTCCTTTTGTCCAGGTGGGAAAGGGTAGTGTGGAGTGCAATAGAGATTGTGTCATCTGTGGATCTGTTGGGGCGGTATGTGAATTGGAGTGGGTCCAGGGTCTCTGGGATGATGGTGTTGATGTGAGACATGACCCGCCTTTCAAAGCGTGTCATTGGCTACAGAAACATCAGAGCACAGACGTCTGACAGTAAATCTCTGGAAAATAAATGAGTCATTTTAAGCATCATTAGTATTTAAAATACTTAATAATATAGCACGGGTACATCAAGTGCAGATAAGCTATTCACAGTATAAACAGGAGCAGGCTGCAATTTGTGTCATTTCAGCGATTCTATTATTAACTGGCAATTGAACACAGACGACACTTGACAGATAACACAGATAGCACTTTCTAATGACTAGCTCAGCCAGATGGAATATACTGTAGTGGATGAGCTTCCCACAGTTAGATCTATGGTTAGACCATGGTTGATAGGAAAATATATATGTTCATTAGGGAAGTTGTAGCCTGGTCCCAGATCGGTTTGTGCTTTCTAGGAGTAGTCAAGACAGTGCAAACGGATCTGAGACCAGGCTAGGAGGGAAATATTGACATAGTTTTGACAATAGTTGATATTGATACAATAGTTTTGACAATAGTTGATATTGATACAATAGTTTTGACAGTAGTTGTTATTGATACAATAGTTGATATTGATACAATAGTTTTGACAGTAGTTGATATTGATACAATAGTTTTGACAGTAGTTGATATTGATACAATAGTTTTGACAGTAGTTGATATTGATACAGTAGTTTTGACAATAGTTGATATTGATACAGTAGTTTTGACAATAGTTGATATTGATACAATAGTTTTGACAATAGTTGATATTGATACAATAGTTTTGACAATAGTTGATATTGATACAATAGTTTTGACAATAGTTGATATTGATACAATAGTTTTGACAATAGTTGATATTGATACAATAGTTTTGACAATAGTTGATATTGATACAATAGTTTTGACAATAGTTGATATTGATACAATAGTTTTGACAGTAGTTGATATTGATACAATAGTTTTGACAGTAGTTGATATTGATACAATAGTTTTGACAGTAGTTGATATTGATACAGTAGTTTTGACAATAGTTGATATTGATACAATAGTTTTGACAGTAGTTGATATTGATACAATAGTTTTGACAGTAGTTGATATTGATACAATAGTTTTGACAGTAGTTGATATTGATACAATAGTTTTGACAGTAGTTGATATTGATACAGTAGTTTTGACAATAGTTGATATTGATACAGTAGTTTTGACAATAGTTGTTATTGATAGTCGTTTTGACAGTAGTTATTAATTCATACCTTAGTTTTGACCAATAGTTATCATTGTATTAACAATGATATAATGCTAATAATTCTGTGTTTTATTTCCCTCCAGTGGTGAACTGCACAGACCCAGGCATCCCAGCTAACTCTATCAGGGAGAGTAAGATAGAGCACGGTAACTTCACGCTGGGCAGTGTGGTGTTCTACACCTGTAACCCTGGATACTACTTGTTTGGTTCCTCTGCGCTGACCTGTCAACCTATTGGCCACTGGGACAAACCTCTACCTGAATGTCTTGGTACGTTGTCTGTTTTCTCTTCACAACTTGTTCTAGCTACAGATGTAGGATCTTAATTTGATCACTGTTTTGTTGCTGAGGAAATGCAGATGAGTTTCGTGATTTACATAAATTCACTGAAAACCGTCTCTGTCACACGGTTGTATTAACAGTATTCCACTTTTCATGTGACCACGTTTGACCCCCCCCCCCCCCCTCGATCAATCAACATCATGGACTAAACATTCAAATCCTGTTGCTGCAGGATTATTTTGCTGCCACAATACAGGTCAAATTAAGATCCTACATCTGTACCACACACCCACAGCTACTGAGGTGCTGGAGGAGACTAGAGAGAAAAAGGCAGCCTAGTCACACCAAGGGTTGATCCACAGTTCACATGTATTGTGCAATAGTACTTATCATTAGCTCTCCACTATCTACCTGTTGTTCTTTCTAGCCATGTGTTTTATCCTTACTGAACTTGATTTGTATAGGTTACAAATGTGTGTAACCAATGTCTGTCTAAATGCTAATGACCTAATAAGGGCTGACTGTAATGGTTATACTGACCTACAGTATCTCTTTAAAAAAAAGTTAGAACCCTTTCCACAGAGAGTTCTACATGGAACCCAAAAGAGTTCTACCTGGAACCAAAAGGGATTCTCCTATGATGACAGCCAAAGAACCCTTTTGGAACCCTTTTTATTCTAAGAGTGTTGTGTTAATGATGACTACATCCCAAATGGCACCCCATTCCCTATATAGGGGCAATAGGGCTGTAGTTAAAAGTAGTGCACTACATAAGGAATAGGGTGCCATTTGGGACGTAAACAATGTCAATGAGCCATAAAAAGCTGACTGTTGGCTATGGGGAATGTTATTGTGTCTTACAGAGGAGGACTGTGGAAACCCTGGCTCTCCTCCCTACGGTACCATGGTTGGGGAAAAGTTCTCGTTTGGCTCCACGGTGCAGTACTCCTGTTCAGGGGACAGAGAGCTGATTGGAGAGTCATCACTCACCTGTCAAATCAATGGACACTGGAGCGGCCCCATACCTCACTGTTCAGGTAAGGACCCATACCTCACTGTTCAGGTAAGGACCCATACCTCACTGTTCAGGTAAGGACAATTACCTCACTGTTCAGGTAAGGACAATTACCTCACTGTTCAGGTAAGGACCCATACCTCACTGTTCAGGTAAGGACCCATACCTCACTGTTCAGGGAAGGACCCATACCTCACTGTTCAGGGAAGAACCCATACCTCACTGTTCAGGGAAGAACCCATATCTCACTGTTCAGGGAAGAACCCATACCTCACTGTTCAGGGGAGAACCCATTACCTCACTGTTCAGGGAAGAACCCATACCTCACTGTTCAGGGAAGAACCCATACCTCACTGTTCAGGGAAGAACCCATACCTCACTGTTCAGGGAAGAACCCATACCTCACTGTTCAGGGAAGAACCCATACCTCACTGTTCAGGGAAGAACCCATACCTCACTGTTCAGGGAAGGACCCATACCTCACTGTTCAGGGAAGAACCCATACCTCACTGTTCAGGGAAGAACCCATACCTCACTGTTCAGGGAAGAACCCATAACTCACTGTTCAGGGAAGAACCCATACCTCACTGTTCAGGGAAGGACCCATACCTCACTGTTCAGGGAAGAACCCATACCTCACTGTTCAGGGAAGAACCATTACCTCACTGTTCAGGGAAGAACCATTACCTCACTGTTCAGGGAAGAATCATTACCTACCTCACTGTTCAGGGAAGAACCCATACCTCACTGTTCAGGGAAGGACCCATTACCTCACTGTTCAGGGAAGAACCCATACCTCACTGTTCAGGGAAGAACCCATACCTCACTGTTCAGGGAAGGACCCATTACCTCACTGTTCAGGGAAGAACCCATACCTCACTGTTCAGGGAAGAACCCATACCTCACTGTTCAGGGAAGAACCATTACCTACCTCACTGTTCAGGGAAGAACCCATACCTCACTGTTCAGGGAAGAACCCATACCTCACTGTTCAGGGAAGAACCCATACCTCACTGTTCAGGGAAGAACCCATACCTCACTGTTCAGGGAAGGACCCATTACCTCACTGTTCAGGGAAGAACCCATACCTCACTGTTCAGGGGAGAACCCATTACCTCACTGTTCAGGGAAGAACCCATACCTCACTGTTCAGGGAAGAATCCATACCTCACTGTTCAGGGAAGAACCCATACCTCACTGTTCAGGGAAGAACCCATACCTCACTGTTCAGGGAAGAACCCATACCTCACTGTTCAGGGAAGGACCATTACCTCACTGTTCAGGGAAGAACCATTACCTCACTGTTCATATTTATTTGATTTATATGTTCTATGATCAGCTTCTCCAGGTTGTCATGGAGACTGTTTATGAAGCGAGTCTCCGCTGGGTTGTTTTCCGCCAGACCTTTAGCAGCATACTGCTCACGTATGGTTAGCATAGCCTACTGTTTTAATATCATTACATGAACTTTAGGAAGTTTAAAACAACACATTTACATCTTGTTTTCAAAGTTTTATTTCAAAGTTTGCTCTACGCTGTTCACTAATTGGAAGTTATTTATATTTACATGTGTGTCTGGGATGGGTCTGACGCTTAAGAGGATATGAACGATGCTGAATGGGCGTAAACAAATAAGAGCTCTCTAGGAAGTGTGAAAATCTCAGCAAAATCTTTCGAAGAGCATTTTCTCACACTTGTCTCTGAAGTGGGATAACAAGTCTATCAAATTTCAAAACTTAAACTTTCCCATGTTTCCTCCAACTACATTTTATGAAAAATAATTTTGAACCGCTGAGTCTGTACTTTCATAAAATGTAAAAAATAAGCAAATCACTTACATTTCATTTAAGCCTCATTAGAGAAATCTGGACACATATGGCATTAAAACAATACGTCGCTACAATGTGCTATGATATGACAGTACACAGTGAGTCTACAAAACATTAAGAACACCTGCTCTTTCCATGACATAGACTGACAAGGTCAGTGGCGACCCGTCACTCAAGGACCCGTTTTGAGCCTGACATTTCTAGCAACAAAAGGAAGGGGGGGGGGGGGCTATTTTGCATGTTATTTTGGCTATAATACATATCACATATCAATTTACAATGTAAACAATATAAAAAATAATAATTGAGTTAATAAAGCCGCATACAAACAAGGTCTCTTTCTTTTTGTTGTTGAGTAAAGCGGCTCCAAAATGCAGGTGTTTCAGCCCAGCTCAGTGCTTTCTGTGATGGAGAGGCAGCCAGCGGAAAATACAGAGCGTAGGGGTTGGTAATGTTCTCTAGTTGCGCCAGAGGTTTGGGAATATGGCTGAATATAAACAGTGTAGTTATTCCCTCCGCAAGTCAATCAAACAAGCGAAATGCCGCTACAGGGACAAAGTGGAGTCGCAATTCAACGGCTCAGACACGAGACGGATGAGGCAGAGTCTACAGGAAATCACGAACTACAAAACGAAAACCAGCCACATCACGGACACCGACGTCACGTTTCCAGACAAACTAAACACTTTCTTTGCCCACTTTGAGGGGATAATACAGTGCCACCGTTGCGGCCCGCCAACAAGGTCTGTGTTTATGGACATATTCAATCAATCCTTATCCCAGTCTGCTGTTCCCACATGCTTCAAGACGGCCACCATAGTTCCTGTACCCAAGAAGGCAAAGATAACTGAACTACATGACTACTAGCACTCACGTCTGTCCTTATGAAGTGCTTTGAGAGACTAGTCAAGGATCATATCACCTCCACCTTACCGGCCACCCTAGCCCCGCTTCAGTTTGCATACCACCCCAACAGGTCCAAAGACGATGCAATCGCCATCACAATGCACACTGCCCTATCCCATCTGGACAAGAGGAATACCTATGTAAGAATGCTGTTCATTGACTACAGCTCAGCATTTAACACCATAGTACCCTCCAAGCTCATCATCAAGCTAGAGGCCCTGGATCTCAACCCCGCCCTGTGCAATTGGGTTCTGGACTTTCTGACAGGCCGCCCCCAGTTGGTGAAGGTAGGAAACAACATCTCCATTTCGCTGACCCTCAACACTGGAGCCCCACAAGGGTGCATGCTCAGCCCCCTCCTGTACTCCCTGTTCACCCACGACTGCGTGGCCATGCACGCCTCCAACCCAATCATCAAGTTTGCAGACAACACAACAATAGTGGGCTTGATTACCAACAACGACGAGACAGCCTACAGGGAGGAGGTGAGGGCACTTGGAGTGTGGTGTCAGGAAAACAACCTCTCACTCAACATCATCAAAACAAAGGAGACGATCATGGACTTTAGGAAAAAGAGGACCGAGCACGGCCCAACTCTCATCGACGGGGCTGTAGTGTATATACACAGCTAGCTACATAGTGAATGTATATACACAGCTAGCTACATAGTGAATGTATATACACAGCTAGCTACATAGTGAATGTATATACACACAGCTAGCTACATAGTGAATGTATATACACAGCTAGCTACATAGTGAATGTATATACACAACTAGCTACATAGTGAATGTATATACACAGCTAGCTACATAGTGAATGTATATACACAGCTAGCTACATAGTGAATGTATATACACAGCTAGCTACATAGTGAATGTATATACACAGCTAGCTACATAGTGAATGTATATACACAACTAGCTACATAGTGAATGTATATACACAGCTAGCTACATAGTGAATGTATATACACAGCTAGCTACATAGTGAATGTATATACACAGCTAGCTACATAGTGAATGTATATACACAGCTAGCTACATAGTGAATGTATATACACAGCTAGCTTCATAGTGAATGTATATACACAGCTAGCTACATAGTGAATGTATATACACAGCTAGCTACATAGTGAATGTATATACACAGACAGCTAGCTACATAGTGAATGTATATACACAGACAGCTAGCTACATAGTGAATGTATATACACAGCTGGCTACATAGTGAATGTATATACACAGCTGGCTACATAGTGAATGTATATTCTCAGACAGCTAGCTACATAGTGAGTGTATATACACAGCTAGCTAGCTACATAGTGAATGTATATACACAGCTAGCTACATAGTGAATGTATATACACAGCTAGCTACATAGTGAATGTATATACACAGCTGGCTACATAGTGAATGTATATACACAGACAGCTAGCTACATAGTGAATGTATATACACAGCTAGCTAGCTACATAGTGAATGTATATACACAGCTAGCTAGCTACATAGTGAATGTATATACACAGCTAGCTACATAGTGAATGTATATACACAGCTGGCTACATAGTGAATGTATATACACAGACAGCTAGCTACATAGTGAATGTATATACACAGCTAGCTACATAGTGAATGTATATACACAGCTAGCTCTACATAGTGAATGTATATACACAGCTGGCTACATAGTGAATGTATATACACAGCTGGCTACATAGTGAATGTATATACACAGCTAGCTAGCTACATAGTGAATGTATATACACAGCTAGCTACATAGTGAATGTATATACACAGCTGGCTACATAGTGAATGTATATACACAGACAGCTAGCTACATAGTGAATGTATATACACAGCTAGCTACATAGTGAATGTATATACACAGCTAGCTACATAGTGAATGTATATACACTGCTAGCTACATAGTGAATGTATATACACAGCTAGCTACATAGTGAATGTATATACACAGACAGCTAGCTACATAGTGAATGTATATACACAGACAGCTAGCTACATAGTGAATGTATATACACAGACAGCTAGCTACATAGTCAATGGATATACACAGACAGCTAGCTACATAGTGAATGTATATACACAGCTAGCTAGCTACATAGTGAATGTATATACACAGCTAGCTAGCTACATAGTGAATGTATATACACAGCTAGCTAGCTACATAGTGAATGTATATACACAGCTAGCTACATAGTGAATGTATATACACAGACAGCTAGCTACATAGTGAATGTATATACACAGACAGCTAGCTACATAGTGAATGTATATACACAGCTAGCTAGCTACATAGTGAATGTATATACACAGCTAGCTAGCTACATAGTGAATGTATATACACAGCTAGCTAGCTACATAGTGAATGTATATACACAGCTAGCTACATAGTGAATGTATATACACAGCTAGCTACATAGTGAATGTATATACACAGACAGCTAGCTACATAGTGAATGTATATACACAGACAGCTAGCTACATAGTGAATGTATATACACAGCTAGCTAGCTACATAGTGAATGTATATACACAGCTAGCTACATAGTGAATGTATATACACAGCTAGCTACATAGTGAATGATCCGGTGTTGATAGTCTTTTTCAGACTTTCTTTCCTGAAGCCATTTTTTTCTCTTAATTCCACATATGTTTTGCTCTTTCACTTTTAAGAGAGAGAGAAGAAGACGCATTTGTGGGTGTAGTGTAGTCTGCTGCGTTGGAGATGTCCCTTGTGTATTGGACTGACTCGCTCTCTCTCGCTCTCACGCTCTCTTTCTCTCTCTCACTCTCTCTCTCGCTCTCTCTTTCTCTCGCTCTCTCTTTCTCTCTCGCTCTCTCTCTCTCTCTCGTTGTACTCTGATCTGCTCTGTTTGACTTGTTCTGTTCTTCATTACAATATGACATATTCAGAAGATGGGATCAGTCACACTCATTCTCTCTTCCCCTCCTCCTCTCCTCTCCTCCTCTCCTGTCTTCCCCTCCTTCTCTCCTCTCTCCTCCTCCTCCTCAGCTTCAGAAGGGAACATGTCCCAGTTTTCCACTGGGGAAGCTTTTTAATGGGGGAAAATTAAGCTACCATAAAGCGCCTCCACTAATTCGTTTGCAAAGACTGAGGTTTCGGTTGTGTCACAAATGGCATCCTATTCCCTACGTAGTGCACTACCTTAGACCAAGTAGTGCACTACGTAGGGAATTGGGTGCCATTAGGGACAGAGCCAGGGTAACACTCTAACACTGCATCTGTTACTGCTTCCTAGGAAAGTTCAGGTTAATGTGAAAGCTAGAGCACTCACAACGTACCTCTGATTCACCTGTTATCTATACCTGTCTGTTATCTACACCTGTCTGTTATCTACACCTGTCTGTTAACTCCCCCTGTCTGTTATCTACACCTGTCTGTTATCTACACCTGTCTGTTAACTCCCCCTGTCTGTTATCTACACCTGTCTGTTATCTCCACCCGTCTGTTATCTCCACCTGTCTGTTATCTCCACCTGTCTGTTATCTCCACCCGTCTGTTATCTACACCCGTCTGTTATCTACACCCGTCTGTTATCTACACCTGTCTGTTAACTACACCTGTCTGTTATCTACACCTGTCTGTTATCTACACCTGTCTGTTATCTACACCTGTCTGTTATCTACACCTGTCTGTTAACTACACCTGTCTGTTAACTCCACCTGTCTGTTAACTCCACCTGTCTGTTATCTACACCTGTCTGTTATCTCCACCTGTCTGTTATCTCCACCCGTCTGTTATCTACACCCGTCTGTTATCTACACCCGTCTGTTATCTACACCCGTTTGTTATCTACACCTGTCTGTTATCTACACCTGTCTGTTATCTACACCTGTCTGTTAACTCCACCTGTCTGTTATCTACACCTGTCTGTTATCTACACCTGTCTGTTATCTACACCTGTCTGTTAACTACACCTGTCTGTTAACTCCACCTGTCTGTTATCTACACCTGTCTGTTATCTACACCTGTCTGTTATCTGCACCTGTCTGTTATCTCCACCTGTCTGTTAACTCCACCTGTCTGTTAACTCCACCTGTCTGTTATCTACACCTGTCTGTTATCTACACCTGTCTGTTATCTACACCCGTCTGTTAACTACACCTGTCTGTTATCTACACCTGTCTGTTATCTACACCTGTCTGTTATCTACACCTGTCTGTTATCTACACCTGTCTATTCTGTCTGTTATCTACACCCGTCTGTTATCTACACCTGTCTGTTATCTACACCTGTCTGTTATCTACACCTGTCTGTTATCTACACCTGTCTATTCTGTCTGTTATCTACACCTGTCTGTTATCTACACCCGTCTGTTATCTACACCTGTCTGTTATCTACACCGTCTGTTATCTACACCTGTCTATTCTGTCTGTTATCTACACCTGTCTGTTATCTACACCTGTCTGTTATCTACACCGTCTGTTATCTACACCCGTCTGGGTTCTTATGTGTTTGTATTTTATTAACCTTTATTTAACTAGTCAAGTCATTTAAGAACAAATTCTTACTTACAATGACATCATGTCAGCTGGAATGAGGTTACTGAGGTTACTGGCTCCAAGGCAAATGTTCATTGTTGCATCGTTTTGTACTGCCTCTTCCAACAGCACTTTACACTGAGGCTGCACCCCAAATGGAACCCTATTCCCTATATAGGGCACTACGTTTGATCAGGACCCGCAGTGCACTACATAGGGAATAGGGCCCTGGTCTAAAGTAGTGCACTATATAGGGAATAGGGCCCTGGTCTAAAGTAGTGCACTATATAGGGAATAGGGCCCTGGTCTAAAGTAGTGCACTATATATGGAATAGGGCCCTGGTCTAAAGTAGTGCACTATATATGGAATAGGGTTCCATTTGGAATGCAGACTGAGAAGTCAAGTCAAATGCTGACTGAGTGGTCAAGTCAAATGCAGACTGAGCGGTCAAGTCAAATGCAGACTGAGCGGTCAAGTCAAATGCAGACTGAGCGGTCAAGTCAAATGCAGACTGAGGGGTCAAGTCAAATGCAGACTGAGCAGTCAAGTTCATTCTGTCTCTCTCTCTCTCTCTGTCCTGTGTAGGAGACTCTGTAGGCAGCTGTGGGGACCCTGGTACACCCGTCCATGCAAGCAGAGAGGCCAGCAACTTCCATCTGCGTAGTAAAGTCCGCTTCACCTGCGCTGTGGGACACACACTGTATGGCTCAGCTGAGAGGATCTGCTTTCCCAATGGAACCTGGTCTGGGAGACAGCCCTTCTGCAAACGTGAGGCTTGATGGACTGGACAGGGATGGGGATACTACATGTTTAGAGACAAGAGCATGGAGATTGGATGTATCTAATGGTTTACAGTAGGCAGGAGCACAGTGGTACACACAGGAGCACAGTGGTACACACAGGAGCACAGGCAGGAGCACAGTGGTACACACAGGAGCACAGGCAGGAGCACAGGGTACACACAGGAGCACAGTGGTACACACAGGAGCACAGGCAGGAGCACAGTGGTACACACAGGAGCACAGTGGCACACACAGGAGCACAGGCAGGAGCACAGTGGCACACACAGGAGCACAGGCAGGAGCACAGTGGCACACACAGGAGCACAGGCAGGAGCACAGTGGCACACACAGGAGCACAGGTAGGAGCACAGTGGTACACACAGGAGCACAGGCAGGAGCACAGTGGCACACACAGGAGCACAGGTAGGAGCACAGTGGTACACACAGGAGCACAGGTAGGAGCACAGTGGTACACACAGTGGCACAGGTAGGAGCACAGTGGTACACACAGGAGCACACACAGGAGCACACAAACACAACAGGAGCACAGGTTGGAGCACAGTGGTAAACACAGTGGCACAGGCAGGAGCACAGTTGCACACAGGAGCACAGGTAGGAGCACAGTGGCACAGGCAGGAGCACAGTGGTACACACAGTGGCACAGGGAGGAGCACAGTGGTACACACAGGAGCACACAAACAATGAAAATGCAATTAGCTATAAATGAGTATATTTCGGCAGCACATTGTCCTTAGAAAAAGACAGCGCTCAAAGCCAACCGACCAATATTTCTTCGCTTCCATAATCCTAGTAAAAGCCTTTATTTCTCAGCCTCAAGGCAACTTCTGATGTGATTAATGACATTTTAAATATTGAATCACAGGCCACTTCTCTGCTGCAGTGCATAAATTGCCTCAGGGGTTCGACCGGAAATGGCAGAGAATCTCTTGACACGGCCTTCCCTTTCTCCCTGACGGTTATAAACTCTCTCAGCCTGACAGACACAACGACCACGGCTGCTGTCTATTTAATGACCTTTGAACTACATTGTGTCAAAAAGTAGAACAGGGTGGCAGTTGAGACATAAATGTCCTTTTTTTTTTAAAAATACGACAGGAACTCCCCGCTCACCCACTCTAGCCTTGATGTGTCCTGTAGCTGAACTGATTAATAGACGGTTAGTTCTATCCTCTATTCCTGTCAGGCTCGATCCTCTCCATGACTGAACTCTGTCTGTTTCTGCTTCAGCTTTTGAGCTAAGAGCTTGACTGGCGTTTAACCCAGAGCAATGTGAGCCTATCGTCCCGGTGCTTTGTAATCTACTGAAACGGCGGGGGATATTTACCACAGATTGAACATATTGTCCGTTCCAAAATGAAACACTTTCTCCATATAGGGAACTTCTTTCGACCAAGGGTCCACAGCAATGAAAGGTGCTGAATAAGGTGCATCCCAAATGGCACCATATGTGATAGGATCAATAGGGCTCTGGTCAAATGTAGTGCACTACTTATATAACAGCCAAACACATTCAGAGCACGTTCAACCCCTTTCAGTGGCCTCGTCATGTCAGGAAGTGATTGAGTGGGGAAACCTCTCCTTCCTTCCTACCAGCTCACCCTACAGCCTAGCTGCCTGCCTCAGAAATCATTTGACAATTTTCCAGACAATTAAGTCATTTGAGAAGGCAAATCATTTGGTAATGAAATATAATGAAGTGCTGGGTGGAAACACCGGGAAACAGAACAGAATCCTCTCTGAGTTTCCTGCTACCAAACATGACATTTATTATCATCTGAGTTGGATGAGTCACATTTTATGTTTTAGACAGACGTTAGAAAGACATTAGATCAGTGTTTAGCAATTAGTGTTCTTGACCCTCCTTAACTCTGTCTCTCTGTCTGTCTCTCTCTCTGTCTCTCTCTCTGTCTCTCGTTCTCTCTCTTTCTGTCTCTCGTTCTCTCTCTGTCTCTCGTTCTCTCTCTTTCTGTCTCTCGTTCTCTCTCTCTGTCTCTCGTTCTCTCGCTCTCTCTGTCTCTCGTTCTCTCGCTCTCTCTGTCTCTCGTTCTCTCTCTCTGTCTCTCTCTCTGTCTCTCTCTCTGTCTCGCTCTCTGTCTCGCTCTCTGTCTCTGTCTCTCGTCTCTCTCTCTCTCTCTCTCTCTCGTTGTCTCTCTCTCTCTCTCTCTCTCTCTCTCTCTCTCTCTCTCTCTCTCGTTCTCTCTCTCTGTCTCTCGTTCTCTCTCTCTGTCTCTCGTTCTCTCTCTCTGTCTCTCTCTCTGTCTCTCTCTCTCTCGTTCTCTCTCTTTCTGTCTCTCGTTCTCTCTCTGTCTCTCGTTCTCTCTCTTTCTGCTCTCGTTCTCTCTCTGTCTCTCGTTCTCTCTCTGTCTGTCTCTCGTTCTCTCTCTCTGTCTCTCGTTCTCTCGCTCTCTCTGTCTCTCGTTCTCTCGCTCTCTCTGTCTCTCGTTCTCTCGCTCTCTCTGTCTCTCGTTCTCTCTCTCACTCTGTCTCTCGTTCTCTCTCTCTGTCTCTCGTTCTCTCTCTCTCTCTGTCTCTCGTTCTCTCGCTCTGTCTCTCGTTCTCTCGCTCACTCTCTCTCCCGTTCTCTCTCTCTCTCTCTTTCTCTGTCTTTCTTTCACGCTCTTTCTCTCTCCCTTTCTTTCTTTCTTTCTTTCTCTCTCCCCCCTCTATGCCTCTCCTCCACTCCAGCGGTGCACTGTGGTAACCCGGGGACCCCTGCTCACGGCCGTATTTTCCGGGTCGACGGTACGACCTTCACCCACTCTGTAGTCTACTCCTGTATGGATGGATACCTCCTCTCAGGCACGCCCACCAGACACTGTCTGGCCAACGGCACCTGGTCCGGCACCGCTCCTAACTGCACCAGTAAGTACTACTGCTACCTGGTCCAGCACTGCTCCTAACTGCACCAGTAAGTACTTCTGCTACCTGGTCCGTCTCCTAACTGCACCAGTAAGTACTACTGCTACCTGGTCCGTCTCCTAACTGCACCAGTAAGTACTACTGCTACCTGGTCCGTCTCCTAACTGCACCAGTAAGTACTACTGCTACCTGGTCCGTCTCCTAACTGCACCAGTAAGTACTACTGCTACCTGGTCCGTCTCCTAACTGCACCAGTAAGTACTACTGCTACCTGGTCCGTCTCCTAACTGCACCAGTAAGTACTACTGCTACCTGGTCCATCTCCTAACTGCACCAGTAAGTACTACTGCTACCTGGTCCGTCTCCTAGCTGCACCAGTAAGTACTACTGCTACCTGGTCCGTCTCCTAACTGCACCAGTAAGTACTACTGCTACCTGGTCCGTCTCCTAACTGCACCAGTAAGTACTACTGCTACCTGGTCCGTCTCCTAACTGCACCAGTAAGTACTACTGCTACCTGGTCCGTCTCCTAACTGCACCAGTAAGTACTACTGCTACCTGGTCCGTCTCCTAACTGCACCAGTAAGTACTACTGCTACCTGGTCCGTCTCCTAACTGCACCAGTAAGTACTACTGCTACCTGGTCCGTCTCCTAACTGCACCAGTAAGTACTACTGCTACCTGGTCCGTCTCCTAGCTGCACCAGTAAGTACTACTGCTACCTGGTCCGTCTCCTAGCTGCACCAGTAAGTACTACTGCTACCTGGTCCGTCTCCTAACTGCACCAGTAAGTACTACTGCTACCTGGTCCGTCTCCTAACTGCACCAGTAAGTACTACTGCTACCTGGTCCGTCTCCTAACTGCACCAGTAAGTACTACTGCTACCTGGTCCGGCACCGTCTCCTATCTGCACCAGTAAGTACTACTGCTACCTGGTCCGTCTCCTAACTGCACCAGTAAGTACTACTGCTACCTGGTCCGTCTCCTAACTGCACCAGTAAGTACTACTGCTACCTGGTCCGTCTCCTAACTGCACCAGTAAGTACTACTGCTACCTGGTCCGTCTCCTAACTGCACCAGTAAGTACTACTGCTACCTGGTCCGTCTCCTAACTGCACCAGTAAGTACTACTGCTACCTGGTCCGTCTCCTAACTGCACCAGTAAGTACTACTGCTACCTGGTCCGTCTCCTAACTGCACCAGTAAGTACTACTGCTACCTGGTCCGTCTCCTAACTGCACCAGTAAGTACTACTGCTACCTGGTCCAGCACCGTCTCCTAACTGCACCAGTAAGAACTACTGCTACCTGGTCCGTCTCCTAACTGCACCAGTAAGTACTACTGCTACCTGGTCCGTCTCCTAACTGCACCAGTAAGTACTACTGCTACCTGGTCCGTCTCCTAACTGCACCAGTAAGTACTACTGCTACCTGGTCCGTCTCCTAACTGCACCAGTAAGTACTACTGCTACCTGGTCCGTCTCCTAACTGCACCAGTAAGTACTACTGCTACCTGGTCCAGCACTGCTCCTAACTGCACCAGTAAGTACTACTGCTACCTGGTCCGTCTCCTAACTGCACCAGTAAGTACTACTGCTACCTGGTCCGTCTCCTAACTGCACCAGTAAGTACTACTGCTACCTGGTCCGTCTCCTAACTGCACCAGTAAGTACTACTGCTACCTGGTCCGTCTCCTAACTGCACCAGTAAGTACTACTGCTACCTGGTCCGTCTCCTAACTGCACCAGTAAGTACTACTGCTACCTGGTCCAGCACCGTCTCCTAACTGCACCAGTAAGTACTACTGCTACCTGGTCCAGCACATTCTCCTAACTGCACCAGTAAGTACTACTGCTACCTGGTCCGTCTCCTAACTGCACCAGTAAGTACTACTGCTACCTGGTCCGTCTCCTAACTGCACCAGTAAGTACTACTGCTACCTGGTCCGTCTCCTAACTGCACCAGTAAGTACTACTGCTACCTGGTCCGTCTCCTAACTGCACCAGTAAGTACTACTGCTACCTGGTCCGTCTCCTAACTGCACCAGTAAGTACTACTGCTACCTGGTCCGTCTCCTAACTGCACCAGTAAGTACTACTGCTACCTGGTCCGTCTCCTAACTGCACCAGTAAGTACTACTGCTACCTGGTCCGTCTCCTAACTGCACCAGTAAGTACTACTGCTACCTGGTCCGTCTCCTAACTGCACCAGTAAGTACTACTGCTACCTGGTCCGTCTCCTAACTGCACCAGTAAGTACTACTGCTACCTGGTCCGTCTCCTAACTGCACCAGTAAGTACTACTGCTACCTGGTCCGTCTCCTAACTGCACCAGTAAGTACTACTGCTACCTGGTCCGTCTCCTAACTGCACCAGTAAGAACTACTGCTACCTGGTCCGTCTCCTAACTGCACCAGTAAGTACTACTGCTACCTGGTCCATCTCCTAACTGCACCAGTAAGTACTACTGCTACCTGGTCCAGCACCGTCTCCTAACTGCACCAGTAAGTACTACTGCTACCTGGTCCGTCTCCTAACTGCACCAGTAAGTACTACTGCTACCTGGTCCGTCTCCTAACTGCACCAGTAAGTACTACTGCTACCTGGTCCGTCTCCTAGCTGCACCAGTAAGTACTACTGCTACCTGGTCCGTCTCCTAACTGCACCAGTAAGTACTACTGCTACCTGGTCCGTCTCCTAACTGCACCAGTAAGTACTACTGCTACCTGGTCCGTCTCCTAACTGCACCAGTAAGTACTACTGCTACCTGGTCCGTCTCCTAACTGCACCAGTAAGTACTACTGCTACCTGGTCCGTCTCCTAGCTGCACCAGTAAGTACTACTGCTACCTGGTCCGTCTCCTAGCTGCACCAGTAAGTACTACTGCTACCTGGTCCGTCTCCTAACTGCACCAGTAAGTACTACTGCTACCTGGTCCGTCTCCTAACTGCACCAGTAAGTACTACTGCTACCTGGTCCGTCTCCTAACTGCACCAGTAAGTACTACTGCTACCTGGTCCGTCTCCTAACTGCACCAGTAAGTACTACTGCTACCTGGTCCGTCTCCTAACTGCACCAGTAAGTACTACTGCTACCTGGTCCGTCTCCTAGCTGCACCAGTAAGTACTACTGCTACCTGGTCCGTCTCCTAACTGCACCAGTAAGTACTACTGCTACCTGGTCCGTCTCCTAACTGCACCAGTAAGTACTACTGCTACCTGGTCCGTCTCCTAACTGCACCAGTAAGTACTACTGCTACCTGGTCCGTCTCCTAACTGCACCAGTAAGTACTACTGCTACCTGGTCCGTCTCCTAGCTGCACCAGTAAGTACTACTGCTACCTGGTCCGTCTCCTAGCTGCACCAGTAAGTACTACTGCTACCTGGTCCGTCTCCTAACTGCACCAGTAAGTACTACTGCTACCTGGTCCGTCTCCTAACTGCACCAGTAAGTACTACTGCTACCTGGTCCGTCTCCTAACTGCACCAGTAAGTACTACTGCTACCTGGTCCGTCTCCTAACTGCACCAGTAAGTACTACTGCTACCTGGTCCGTCTCCTAGCTGCACCAGTAAGTACTACTGCTACCTGGTCCGTCTCCTAACTGCACCAGTAAGTACTACTGCTACCTGGTCCGTCTCCTAGCTGCACCAGTAAGTACTACTGCTACCTGGTCCGTCTCCTAACTGCACCAGTAAGTACTACTGCTACCTGGTCCGTCTCCTAGCTGCACCAGTAAGAACTACTGCTACCTGGTCCGTCTCCTAACTGCACCAGTAAGTACTACTGCTACCTGGTCCGTCTCCTAACTGCACCAGTAAGTACTACTGCTACCTGGTCCGTCTCCTATCTGCACCAGTAAGTACTACTGCTACCTGGTCCGTCTCCTAACTGCACCAGTAAGTACTACTGCTACCTGGTCCGTCTCCTAACTGCACCAGTAAGTACTACTGCTACCTGGTCCGTCTCCTAACTGCACCAGTAAGTACTACTGCTACCTGGTCCGTCTCCTAACTGCACCAGTAAGTACTACTGCTACCTGGTCCGTCTCCTAACTGCACCAGTAAGTACTACTGCTACCTGGTCCGTCTCCTAACTGCACCAGTAAGTACTACTGCTACCTGGTCCGTCTCCTAACTGATCCGAAATGACAATCAAAATGTCTGAAAAGTAAAACTGTCTATTAGTCATCCTGAACTGAAAATAATTGAAATCAAAGATATGGTGTAGTGTTACAGTAATACAAAATGCTAAATAGCAGCTGGCCGTAGATGTTGTCCTCACTCTCTGTTAGACTGTCTTCTATCGAAACTCATCTTCAGTAACGAGCCCCATATGTTGTAATTGAATTATGTTGTGTCAATCTATATTCAATTTGCCCTATAATAACTCTTTAACAGAATTACATTTCTCCCAGAGCATCATTACTCTTGTGTCTGACTAATTGAAGTACAGACAAGATATAGAATAAGGGGAGGAAGAGGAGGAGGAGGAGGGAGGAGGTGGAGGAGGAGGAGGAGGGAGGAGGTGGAGGGAGAGGAGGGGGGAGGTGGAGGGAGAGAGGAGGAGGAGGAGGAGGGGGAGGGAGGAGGTGGAGGAGGAGGAGGTGGAGGAGGTGGAGGGAGAGGAGGAGGAGGAGGAGGGGGAGGGAGGGTGGAGGAGGGAGAGGGAGGAGGTGGAGGGAGAGGAGGGAGGAGGTGGAGGGAGAGGAAAGAGATGAGGGTTTCAATTTGGGACCAAAATGAGTCTCTGGAGAGAAGTGATGCTTTCCAGGGAGCCTCTCTAGTCGCTCTGAGACAGTGATCAGACAGGCAGAAACATTCAGGTCTGTATCTGCAATGCATCCCGATTCCCTATGTAGAACAGTCCTGTTGACGACACTATTCTCTATGTAGAACAGTACTGTTGACGACCCTATTCCCTATGTAGAACAGTCCTGTTGACGACCCTATTCCCTATATAGAACAGTCCTGTTGACGACCCTATTCTCTATGTAGAACAGTCCTGTTGACGACCCTATTCCCTATGTAGAACAGTCCTGTTGACGACCCTATTCTCTATGTAGAACAGTACTGTTGACGACACTATTCCCTATGTAGAACAGTACTGTTGACGACCCTATTCCCTATGTAGAACAGTACTGTTGACGACCCTATTCCCTATGTAGAACAGTACTGTTGACGACACTATTCCCTATGTAGAACAGTCCTGTTGACGACCCTATTCCCTATGTAGAACAGTCCTGTTGATGACCCTATTCTCTATGTAGAACAGTCCTGTTGACGACCCTATTCTCTATGTAGAACAGTCCTGTTGACGACCCTATTCTCTAGGAATAGCAGGGTCCCATAAGTAATGCTCTATATCAGGAATAGCAGGGTCCCATAAGTAATGCACTATATCAGGAATAGCAGGATACCATAAGTATTGCACTATATCAGGAATAGCAGGGTCCCATAAGTAATGCACTATATCAGGAATAGCAGGGTCCCATAAGTAATGCTCCATATCAGGAATAGCAGGGTCCCATAAGTAATGCACTATATCAGGAATAGCAGGGTCCCATAAGTAATGCTCCATATCAGGAATAGCAGGGTCCCATAAGTAATGCTCCATATCAGGAATAGCAGGATACCATAAGTAATGCACTATATCAGGAATAGCAGGGTCCCATAAGTAATGCACTATATCAGGAATAGCAGGGTCCCATAAGTAATGCTCCATATCAGGAATAGCAGGGTCCCATAAGTAATGCTCTATATCAGGAATAGCAGGGTCCCATAAGTAATGCTCCATATCAGGAATAGCAGGGTCCCATAAGTAATGCTCTATATCAGGAATAGCAGGGTCCCATAAGTAATGCTCCATATCAGGAATAGTAGGGTCCCATAAGTAATGCTCTATATCAGGAATAGCAGGGTCCCATAAGTAATGCTCTATATCAGGAATAGCAGGGTCCCATAAGTAATGCTCTATATCAGGAATAGCAGGGTCCCATAAGTAATGCTCTATATCAGGAATAGCAGGGTCCCATAAGTAATGCTCTATATCAGGAATAGCAGGGTCCCATAAGTAATGCTCTATATCAGGAATAGCAGGGTCCCATAAGTAATGCTCTATATCAGGAATAGCAGGATACCGTCTGCCTACGGTGGCGTTTCTCAATAGCAAGGCTATGCTCACTGAGTCTGTACATAGTCAAAGCTTTCCTTCAGATATTCTGCCACTGTGTACTCTCTGTTTAGAGCCAAATATCATTCTAGTTTGCTCTGTTATTTTGGGAATTTTTTCCGATGTGTCAAGTAATTATCTTTTTGTTTTCTCATGATTTGGTTGGGTCTAATTGTGTTGCTGTCCTGGGGCTCTGTGGGGTCTGTTTGTGTTTGTGAACAGAGCCCCAGGACCAGCTTGCTTAGGGGACTCTTCTCCAGGTTCATCTCTCTGTAGGTGATGGGTTTGTTATGGAAGGTTTGGGAATCACTTCCTTTTAGGTGGTTGTAGAATTTACCGTCTCTTTTCTGGATTTTGATAATTAGCGGGTATCGGCCTAATTCTGCTCTGCATGCATTATTTGGTGTTTTACGTTGTACACAAAGGATATTTTTGCAGAATTCTGCATGCAGAGTCTCAATTTGGTGTTTGTCCCATTTTGTGAATTCTTGGTTAGTGAGCAGACCCCAGACCTCACAACCATAAAGGGCAATGGGTCCTATAACTGATTCAAGCATTTTTAGCAATATTCTAATTGGTATGTCGAATTTTATGTTCCCTTTGATGGCATAGAAAACCCTTCTTGCCTTGTCTCTCAGATCGTTCACAGCTTTGTGGAAGTTACCTGTGGTGCTGATGTTTAGGCCGAGGTATGTATAGTTTTTTGTGTGCTCTAGGGCAACGGTGTCTAGATGGAATTTGTATTTGTGATCCTGGCGACTGGACCTTTTTTGGAACACCATTATTTTGGTCTTACTGAGATTTACTGTCAGGGCCCAGGTCTGACAGAATCTGTGCAGAAGATCTAAGTGTTGCTGTAGGCCCTCCTTGGTTGGGGACAGAAGCACCAGATCATCAGCAAACAGTAGACATTGAACTTCAGATTCTAGCAGGGTGAGGCCGGGTGCTGCAGACTGTTCTAGTGTCCTCGCCAATTCGTTGATATATATGTTGAAGAGGGTGGGGCTTAAGCTGCATCCCTGTCTCACTCCACGGCCCTGTGGAAAGAGATGTTTTTTTGCCAATTTTAACCGCAGACTTGTTGTTTGTGTACATGGATTTTATAATGTCGTATGTTTTTCCCCCAACACCACTTTCCATCAATTTGTATAGCAGACCCTCATGCTAAATTGAGTCAGAAGCTTTTTTGAAATCAACAAAGCATGAAAAGACTTTGCCTTTGTTTCGGTTTGTTTGTTTGTCAATTAGGGTGTGCAGCGTGAATATGTGGTCTGTCGTACGATAATTTGGTAAAAGGCCAACTTGACATTTGCTCAGTACATTGTTTTCACTGAGGAAATGTACAAGTCTGCTGTTAATGATAATGCAGAGGATTTTCCCAAGGTTGCTGTTGACGCATATCCTACGGTAGTTATTAAGGTCAAATTTGTCTCCACTTTTACATTTACATTTGAGTCATTTAGCAGACGCTCTTATCCAGAGCGACTTACAAATTGGTGGATTCACCTTATGATATCCAGTGGAACAACCACTTTACAATAGTGCATCTAAATCTTTTAAGGGGGGGGGGGGGGGTTAGAAGGATTACTTTATCCTATCCCAGTTATTCCTTAAAGAGGTGGGGTTTCAGGTGTCTCCGGAAGGTGGTGATTGACTCCGCTGTCCTGGCGTCGTGAGGGAGCTTGTTCCACCATTGGGGTGCCAGAGCAGCGAACAGTTTTGACTGGGCTGAGCGGGAACTGTGCTTCCTCAGAGGTAGGGAGGCGAGCAGGCCAGAGGTGGATGAGCGCAGTGCCCTTGTTTGGGTGTAGGGCCTGATCAGAGCCTGAAGGTACGGAGGTGCCGTTCCCCTCACAGCTCCGTAGGCAAGCACCATGGTCTTGTAGCGGATGCGAGCTTCAACAGGAAGCCAGTGGAGAGAGCGGAGGAGCGGGGTGACGTGGGGAAGATGCCAGAGCTAAGGATGATGTTAAAGAGTTTTAGTATAGCCAATTGGAATTTGTTGTGTGTATATTATATAATTTCATTGAGGATACCATCAACACCACAGGCCTTTTAGAGTTGGAGGGTTTTTATGTTGTCCTGTAGTTCATTCAAGGTAATTGGAGAATCCAGTGGGTTCTGGTAGTCTTTAATAGTTGATTCTAAGATTTGTACTTGATCCTGTATATGTTTTTGGTCTTTGTTCTTTGTTATAGAGCCAAAAAGATTGGAGAAGTGGTTTACCCAGACATCTCTGTTTTGGATAGATAATTCTTCGTGTTGTTGTTTGTTTAGTGTTTTCCAATGTTCCCAGAAGTGGTTAGAGTGTATGGATTCTTCCATCACATTGAGCTGATTTCTGACGTGCTTCTTTTCCCATAGTGTATTTCTGTATTGTTTTAGTGATTCACCATAGGGAAGGAGTAGACTCAGGTCTTCTGTATTGTTTTAGTGATTCACCATAGTGAAGGAGTAGACTCAGGTTTTCTGTATTGTTTTAGTGATTCACCATAGTGAAGGAGTAGACTCAGGTCTTCTGTATTGTTTTAGTGATTCACCATAGTGAAGGAGTAGACTCAGGTTTTCTGTATTGTTTTAGTGATTCAACATAGTGAAGGAGTAGACTCAGGTCTTCTGTATTGTTTTAGTGATTCACCATAGTGAAGGAGTAGACTCAGGTTTTCTGTATTGTTTTAGTGATTCACCAT
This sequence comes from Salmo salar, assembly GCF_965601325.2. Taxonomy (NCBI): domain Eukaryota; kingdom Metazoa; phylum Chordata; class Actinopteri; order Salmoniformes; family Salmonidae; genus Salmo; species Salmo salar. Next base: position 1,720,377 of record NC_138292.1, read on the forward strand.
AGTGAAGGAGTAGACTCAGGTCTTCTGTATTGTTTTAGTGATTCACCATAGGGAAGGAGTAGACTCAGGTTTTCTGTATTGTTTTAGTGATTCACCATAGTGAAGGAGTAGACTCAGGTCTTCTGTATTGTTTTAGTGATTCAACATAGTGAAGGAGTAGACTCAGGTTTTCAGGATTGTTTTAGTGATTCACCATAGTGAAGGAGTAGACTCAGGTTTTCTGTATTGTTTTAGTGATTCACCATAGTGAAGGAGTAGACTCAGGTTTTCTGTATTGTTTTAGTGATTCACCATAGTGAAGGAGTAGACTCAGGTTTTCTGTATTGTTTTAGTGATTCACCATAGTGAAGGAGTAGACTCAGGTCTTCTGTATTGTTTTAGTGATTCACCATAGTGAAGGAGTAGACTCAGGTTTTCTGTATTGTTTTAGTGATTCACCATAGTGAAGGAGTAGACTCAGGTTTTCTGTATTGTTTTAGTGATTCAACATAGTGAAGGCGTAGACTCAGGTCTTCTGTATTGTTTTAGTGATTCACCATAGTGAAGGAGTAGACTCAGGTCTTCTGTATTGTTTTAGTGATTCAACATAGTGAAGGAGTAGACTCAGGTTTTCTGTATTGTTTTAGTGATTCACCATAGTGAAGGAGTAGACTCAGGTTTTCTGTATTGTTTTAGTGATTCACCATAGTGAAGGAGTAGACTCAGGTCTTCTGTATTGTTTTAGTGATTCACCATAGTGAAGGAGTAGACTCAGGTCTTCTGTATTGTTTTAGTAATTCACCATAGTGAAGGCGTAGACTCAGGTTTTCTGTATTGTTTTAGTGATTCAACATAGTGAAGGAGTAGACTCAGGTTTTCTGTATTGTTTTAGTGATTCACCATAGTAAAGGAGTATACTCAGGTCTTCTGTATTGTTTTAGTAATTCACCATAGTGAAGGCGTAGACTCAGGTTTTCTGTATTGTTTTAGTGATTCAACATAGTGAAGGAGTAGACTCAGGTTTTCTGTATTGTTTTAGTGATTCACCATAGTGAAGGAGTATACTCAGGTCTTCTGTATTGTTTTAGTGATTCAACATAGTGAAGGAGTAGACTCAGGTTTTCTGGGTCTCTATGTTTTTGGTTGGACAGGTTTCTCAATTTCTTTCTTCGGTTTTTGCATTCTTCACCAAACCATTTGTCAGTGTTGTTCATTTTCTTTGGTTTTCTGTTAGACATTTTTAGATTAGATAGGGAAGCTGAGAGATCAAATATACTGTTTAGATTTTCTACTGCCAAGTTTACACCTTCACTATTACAGTGGAACGTTTTGTCCAGGAAGTTCTCTAAAAGGGATTGGATTTGTTGTTAGTTAGGACCAGAGATACCATACCTGTTAATATACAGTAGTCTGAATCTGTTAGTTACCATACCTGTTAATATACAGTAGTCTGAATCTGTTAGTTACCATACCTGTTAATATACAGTAGTCTGAATCTGTTAGTTACCATACCTGTTAATATACAGTAGTCTGAATCTGTTAGTTACCATACCTGTTAATATACAGTAGTCTGAATCTGTTAGTTACCATACCTGTTAATATACAGTAGTCTGAATCTGTTAGTTACCATACCTGTTAATATACAGTAGTCTGAATCTGTTAGTTACCATACCTGTTAATATACAGTAGTCTGAATCTGTTAGTTACCATACCTGTTAATATACAGTAGTCTGAACCTGTTAGTTACCATACCTGTTAATATACAGTAGTCTGAATCTGTTAGTTACCATACCTGTTAATATACAGTAGTCTGAATCTGTTAGTTACCATACCTGTTAATATACAGTAGTCTGAACCTGTTAGTTACCATACCTGTTAATATACAGTAGTCTGAATCTGTTAGTTACCATACCTGTTAATATACAGTAGTCTGAATCTGTTAGTCACCATACCTGTTAATATACAGTAGTCTGAATCTGTTAGTTACCATACCTGTTAATATACAGTAGTCTGAACCTGTTAGTTACCATACCTGTTAATATACAGTAGTCTGAATCTGTTAGTTACCATACCTGTTAATATACAGTAGTCTGAATCTGTTAGTTACCATACCTGTTAATATACAGTAGTCTGAATCTGTTAGTTACCATACCTGTTAATATACAGTAGTCTGAATCTGTTAGTTACCATACCTGTTAATATACAGCAGTCTGAAACTGTTAGTTACCATACCTGTTAATATACAGTAGTCTGAACCTGTTGTGATGGTATTATTGTTAGGAGCTAGCTAGACCATTTGGCCAGAGACACATAGCATTGGATGATTTATCGATTGTTCCATGGTTCCTCTTGTCCTCTCTCTCCCCACCAATCATGTGTTTACTGGTTGGTATAAATCTGTAGCAGCTTCCTGCCAATGTGTCCTCTCTCTGTCAGTGTATCTTTCTCTCTCTTTGTCTCCCTTTCTATCTCTCTTTGTCTCCCTTTCTATCTCTCTTTGTCTCTCTCTCTGTCTCTCTCTCTGTCTCTCTCTTTGTTTCCCTTTCTGTCTCTCTTTGTCTCCCTTTCTATCTCTCTTTGTCTCTCTCTTTGTCTCTCCCTTTGTCTCTCTCTTTGTCTCTCTGTCTGTCTCTCTGTCTCTCTCTCTCTCTGTCTCTCTGTCTCTCACTTTCCTTTCTGTCTCTCTTTCCTCTCTCTGTCTCTCTCTTTCCTCTCTCTCCTCTCTGTCTCTCTGTCTCTCTTTCCTCTCTCTCTCTCTCTCCTCTCTGTCTCTCTCTTTCCTCTCTCTGTCTCTCTTTCCTCTCTCTGTCTCTCTCTCTGTCTCTCTTTCCTCTCTGTCTCTCTCTTTCCTCTCTGTCTCTCTCTTTCCTCTCTGTCTCTCTCTTTCCTCTCTCTGTCTCTCTCTCTGTCTCTCTTTCCTCTCTGTCTCTCTCTTTCCTCTCTGTCTCTCTCTTTCCTCTCTGCTCTCTCTCTTTCCTCTCTCTGTCTCTCTCTTTCCTCTCTGTCTCTCTTTCCTCTCTCTGTCTCTCTCTTTCCTCTCTGTCTCTCTTTCCTCTCTCTGTCTCTCTCTTTCCTCTCTGTCTCTCTCTTTCCTCTCTCTGTCTCTCTCTTTCCTCTCTGTCTCTCTTTCCTCTCTCTGTCTCTCTTTCCTCTCTCTGTATCTCTCTTTCCTCTCTCTCTCTCTCTCTTTCCTCTCTCTGTATCTCTTTCCTCTCTCTGTCTCTGTCTCTCTTTCCTCTCTCTCTCTCTCTTTCCTCTCTCTCTCTCCTCTCTGTCTCTCTCTCCTCTCTGTATCTCTTTCCTCTCTCTGTATCTCTCTTTCCTCTCTCTGTATCTCTCTTTCCTCTCTCTCTCTCTCTCTCTCTCTTTCCTCTCTCTGTCTCTCTTTCCTCTCTCTCTCTCTCTCTTTCCTCTCTCTGTCTCTCTCGATTCAGACAATTTTTTTAGAGCGGATGGTCAGGGGGCCGGAACATCATTATGAATAATTAGTAGACTGCAAATCGACCACAAATTGTTTGTCTGTTTTTTTGGCTCAGAAAACATTGGCCGCCAAATACAATCACCCGGGCCAAATTCGACCCGCGGCCCACCAGTTGTGGAACCCTGAGATACAGCATAGTTACTGAGGCTCCAATGAAAAGCTCCGTTCTATTGTTGAACAGATGAACTCAGCATCCCACAGCTCTCTCTACATTACAATGGCTGTGTCCCAAACGGAACCCTATTCCCTATGTATGTCTCCACCATAACCCTATGGGCCCTGGTCAAAAGCAGTGCACTACATAGGAAATAGGGTGTCATTTTGGGAAGATTGTCCTGACTGGCTGACGGGCAGAGTGAATCAGAGATACTTTTACATTAACCTTGCCCCTAAGGTGAACGTAAGACTGAGCCTAGCTTTCGTATTACTGGTTGGAATTTACTTCTGATCTTGTTTGAGATGTTATATTTGTTTAAAGTTTAATCAACAGTTGGTAGAAACTAAAACCGTGTTTTATGGATGTACTGCTGCGGCTATTCTGTTGTGATAAAATGCTTCGTTTTGCCGTTTCCTGACCGTTCACGATCTTCTATTCAGGCCTATAGAAGTGTCTTTCAGGACCACACGACAACTCGAAGCAGACACAGAGAAATCTACCTCTGATTGTATATGACATGTTATGGCATGTCGACAACGGTAGTCAGAGTCGGCGTATACAGTGGGGGTCCGAAATTATTGGCACCCTTGATAAAGATGAGCAATAATGACTGTTTAAAATATATATTTTAAATACTGAGCTATATTGTATAAGAATTTTTGGGGGTGGAAATTAAATTGTTTTATACTAATACACTTTCTCAGAGGAAGAGATTTTATTTAACAAGAAATGTAAAAACAATCTCTAAAAGTTATGGGTCAAAATGATTGACACCCCTAAAGATTGTAATAAATAAATTAATGTTAAGTTTAATATTTGGTCCCAATTGGTCGGCATCTGGCCGTAAGGCGCTACAGAGGGAAGTGTGTACGGCCCAGTACATCACTGGGGCCAAGCTTCCTGCCGTCCAGGACCTATATAATAGGCGGTGTCAGAGGAAAGCCCATAAAATAGTCAGAGACTCCAGTCAGCCAAGTCATAGACTGTTCTCTCTGCTTCCGCATGGCAAGCAGTACCGGATTCTAGGACCAAAAGGCTCCTTAACAGCTTCTACCCCCAAGCCATAAGACTGCTGAACAATTAATCAAATGGCCACCCAGACTATTTACATTGACCCCCCCCCCCCATTTGTTTTGTACACTGCTGCTACTCGCTGTTTATTATCTATGCATAGTCACTTCACCCCTACCTACATGTACAAATGACCTCTAACCTGTACCCCGGCACATTGACTCGGTACCGGTACCCCCTGTATATAGCCATGTTATTGTTATTTTATTGTGTTACTTTAAAAAAAATATTTAGTTTATTTGGTAAATATTTTCTTAACTCTTCTTGAACTGCACTGTTAGTTAAGGGCTTGTAAGTCAGCATTTCACGGTAAAGTCTACACTTGTATTCGGCTTATAAAGTTTGATTTGATATATTCTGTCTCCTCTGACGGTATGACATCTCACTGCCACCTCAGGTGTCTTGGACCTCCCACCCCTACGGGAGGGCAGCTCTTCTCTGTCCTGGCACCCCAACGGTGGAGCCAGCTTCCCCTGAAGCTAGGACAGCAGAGACCCTGCTCAAAACATCTGAAACCCTACCTCTTCAAACAGTATCTTATATAACCCTCCTCCTCACCTCCACCCCCGGCCACCGAATGAAATTGGTTTAGTAATAATAAAATAAATCCAATCCTCAACCAGCACTTGACCCCCCCACACCTCCTTCCAAGCTCTGGCTCTACTGTTAGCTACTTTATGGAGGAGAAATGTACTTTCTATGTCAGTGATATGTGGTTGTCCCACCTAGCTGAGATGAATGCACTAACTTTTAGTCGCTCTGGATAAGAGTGTCTCCTAAATGACTAAATATGGTTCGTTTTTACAAACAGTCTTCCCTGTGGCTCAGTTGGTAGAGCATGGTGTTTGCAACGCCAGCATGGTGTGTGCAACGCCAGGGTTGTGGGTTCGATTCCCACGGGTGGCCAGTACAAAAAAAAAAAAAAAAATGTATGAAATGTATGTATCCACTACTGTAAGTTGCTCTGGATAAGAGCGTCTGCTAAATGACAAAATAATAATAATAATAATAATAATAATGGTGTATGACATCATCTCCTCTGACTGTATGACATCATCTCCTCAAACTGTATTTTGGCAACAGTTACCAGAATTTGAGATACTGTGTGACATCTTACTGTAAGTGGGATATGTGATGACGTCGTATGACATGTCGATAAAGGTTTTGTCTTGTCCCCCAGGGTCTGAGTTCTTAGAACGCAAGACTACACTGGTACAGTATTTTACCGTAAATTCCAAATAAACTATACAGTAATGTTCTGCTGAACTTACTGGTAACTGGCTGCCAGTAAGTTACCGTAAAAATATGTTTTTTTTTTTTTTACAATGTACTTTAACAAAGACTTTACTGAGCCTAGGTCACATTACTTCAATGTCTTTTCATGCACTTTATCTAATTAATGTTCAGTTAAACATTTACTGGTCTGTGTTTTATTGATGTGCTGCTACAGCAGCTATATTATCAGTCTGTGTTTTATTGATGTGCTGCTACAGCAGCTTTATTATCAGTCTGTGTTTTATTGATGTGCTGCTACAGCAGCTATATTATCAGTCTGTGTTTTATTGATGTGCTGCTACAGCAGCTATATTATCAGTCTGTGTTTTATTGATGTGCTGCTACCATCAGGTCACAGATCTGTTCACTATGTAACCAGCTTATCTTAATGTATTCATGACAACCACTGATCTGGGACCAGGCTATAACACAACCACTGATCTGGGACCAGGCTATAACACAACCACTGATCTGGGACCAGGCTATAACACAACCACTGATCTGGGACCAGGCTATAACACAAACACTGATCTGGGACCAGGCTATAACACAAACACTGATCTTTCAAGATGTTGATGTAATGTTGATCACTCTCCCTGTCTGTCTCTGTATTGTCTCACCAGTGATCAGCTGTGTAGACCCAGGTGTTCCTGCTAATGGTCTGAGGTTTGGAGAGGACTTCACTGTGGCCCAGAACATCACCTTCATGTGCCAGCCTGGCTACCTGATAGAGGCAGGCGGGGCCACAACTCGCACCTGTACCCACAATGGCACCTGGAGCGCCATCACACCCATCTGCAAAGGTACAACATCTGATGATGGTGGTGTGAAGATGATGGTGATGATGATGAAGATGAGGGTGATGATGATGGTGATGATGATGAAGGCGAGGGTGATGATGATAGTGATGATGATGGTGATGGTAATGATGAAGATGAGGGTGATGATGATGGAGATGAGGGTGATGATGATGGTGATGGTAATGATGAAGATGAGGGTGATGATGAAGATGGTGGTGGGGATGATGATGGTGGTGGTGGTGGTGAAGATGAGGGTGATGATGAGGATGGTGGTGATGAAGATGAGGGTGATGATGAGGATGGTGTTGATGATGAGGGTGATGATGAAGATGAGGGTGATGATGAGGATGGTGGTGGGGATGATGATGATGGTGGTGATGATGATGGTGATGGTGGTGGTGATGATGATGGTGGTGGTGATGATGAGGGTGATGATGAAGATGAGGGTGATGATGAGGATGGTGGTGATGATGAAGATGAGGGTGATGATGATGGTGGTGGTGGTGATGAAGATTGTGGTGATGGTGGTGGTGATGATGATGGTAGTGGTGATGATGAGGGTGGTGATGAAGATGAGGGTGATGATGATGGTGGTGGTGATGAAGGTGATGATGATGAAGATGAGGGTGATGATGACGGTGGTGGTGATGATGAGGATAATGATGATGGTGGTGGTGATGATGATTGTGATGATGAAGATGAGGATGATGATGATGGTGGTGGTGATGAAGGTGATGATGATGAAGATGAGGGTGATGATGATGGTGGTGGTGATGATGATGATAGGGGCCCGTTCAGATTACAGGAAAGAAAATATGTCACAAAGCCATTTTATTAGATGTAGTTAGCAAAATTCCGTTAACTTTCCCCAAATTTCCTGGTTTCCAAGAAATCCTGGTTTGAGGATTCCTGGATTTCCTACATATTCCCTCGTAATTCCAGGATTCTTTCAACCAGGATTACTTGAAAAACGGGGAATTTTGGCAAAAGTTACCAGAATTTTGCTACCCTTGTTCTAATCAATTATTCTGTCAGCTAAAACCAATGAAATATCTTCCTTCCACAAGCAGTGTCAACAGACCCTTTACTCAAGTCTCCCTGTGATGTCAATGAGTGATTTTAGGAGAAAGTCCAAGTTGTATCGTTATCTCAACTGTGCGTCAGGCCCTAGATGATGACAGTGATGAGTGAAGAAGCTCTAGTCTATATCACACATGATTATCAGCTACAGTGTTGTAATGTCAGAATCATACGCCTGGCTCCTCTTCTGTTCTGCTTAGATGAACATTCAACGTTACTCTGTGTCATAGGAATTTTTCTATCCCAATGATAATAATGAACAATCAATAAGCTTTGACTAATTCCCAAGGTTTGTAAGACAATGGTTTAATAATTAGGCAAGGACTCAGCTTTCTGCAAAAGGTTCGTACGGTTTATTCAGAGAACGTTCTGCCCAACATTAACAAAGATGTTCATTTTATCCTCTCTCTCCGCTTACGCACACACCTCCACACCAACAGTAGATAACCTACGCACACACATACACACAAACAGTAGGTGAACAGTATCTCTCCCTTGACTTCCCACCACTGTTAATCACTATCCAGCGCTGTCTGTTCCTTTCCCCCCGAGATTAGGAAACCTTGAGGGTCACTCCCTTTCTCCTCTAAATGAATCCAAGTTCCTCAGCTGTCGGGTCAAGCACAGTCTACTTGTCGTTATCTTAGGCCCACTAAAACACACACACACACACACATTTTGTCCCGGGCCTCTACTAGACCTTATGGGACTAACGTTCAGTACATTATTTATTCATTATCCATGCTACATAACTACTAATTAATAATGGATTATTGATTCATTTACCTTTATTAGATAATTCTCTTATCATTCCACCCTTAAATGACTAATAATACACATTGATTATCAAATGCTATATGGAAACATAATTGTGATACAAGGATTAGCCAAACCAATACATGTATATACATCCGATACTCATCAATGACTGTCCTGGGCCTATTTCCAATTATGACACTTCGTTTACAGGATTTTCATCATAATTATCATTAAAGGAACAGTCAATCTAAACGTTGAAAATGGTTTCATCAAACATTGGCTCCTCATGGTTAAAAGAAACGGAGCCATCTTCCTGGCCTGGAGGCCCGTGTTCGTCCTCCCACTGATCGGAGCTCGGAATGGGTCCATATCTCACCGTCTGCTGCGTCATCGATCTCTCTAGAGTTCTGGTGATTGAACCTTTCATACTTGGCATATACTCATCAATCACACAATATCAACACACTAATACAGGTGAAAGCAGCCCATAATAGAGTTCTTACAACACTTTTCCATTTCCCAAACATGAGCTGTGTTATCAGGAATGTACATACAGCAATGAACCTAATCATTCTACCTACACCGCCCTCTTCGGCCAATAACATATCGAGAGTCAGTCTATTTTACCAGGTCATGAGGGAGGTGGCGGATAATTGGTCAGAGAACCTCTTTACTGCATCACCGGTTTCATTCATGAATCTCTGTTGAATATAAAAGATGTCATTAATCCCATCCACATTTTTATTTATTGTCAACCACCAAAATAATGTAGTGTTAAAGCCTTCACATATTTGATTCATAGCTTTGTATTCATCTGGAACTTCCCTGGGGATGCCAATAGCATCCATCTAGACAAAGCTACTCCCATCCTGATCAAAACTCCTCCTGTGCCTACTTTAGCCTCTTATAACTGGCCTCTGATGACTAACTCGAACTGGTTGGACCAATAACCCCAGGGCGCAAGTTCCTAACCACCCTTTGTGGTAATTTCTGTCGTATGCGTCCTTTGCTGGTAATAGCCCACCCTACATCAGTTATAGGTGCTGTGAGGTTAAGAATTTTCTCCTGTACTTCTAAACCTAAGTCAGTCACATTAACGATTGTATTACAGCCATTAAAATCATCTAAGTTCTCGGTGCCATTCTTGTATCTATAACGCTGGTACTCATCAGGAATTTAAGGTGAACCGAGGTGGGTTGGCTGAGTACTTCAATCTGGCCCACCCAATCCCTGTAAAGTTATTTGCTTTCCTAGGGAATTGTTTAATGTTTACCTTAAATTCTACATCTTGATCTTCTTTGGCTCCTTATTCTGTACGTCACTCATCAGTGTATTATATAGTTTATCTTTTCATTCTTATGAATGACAACAGTGTCGTATGATTAGTACCGGAAGGTGGTGGATCTGAATGTATCAGAAAGGTTACCAAGACTACGATGCAGCTCAGAGTCTCTACTCTTCCCAAAAACCGCCAACCCTCTCCTGCCCTTAGTCTCTCTGCTAGGTACCACCCCATACTCACACCTCTAGGAGCACACACAGTGATGAACGGTCGGGATAGGAAATCTTCGTTAAGGAGGTATCCCCCGGACCCTGTTGGTACTCGGTTCTTCTCCTAACTCTGTGTGTGATCAGCAGTGCTCATATGTGTACATACCTTCTTGCAGTGGGTAACGTGGACCCAAGTGACTCTCTCAGCTTTTCTAATGGCAAAGGCAGTGGTTTAACAGAACCTGGTATGGGCCTTCCCAACGGGGCTGCTTCCAGTCTTTTCTCCTCAGGGACTGGATCCACACCCAGTCTCCTGGTTGGATTGAGTGAATCACCTTCTCCTGTAATTCACCTGTTGGACACAAAATCTTGGACATACGGGTTTGGTCAACAAACAGTCTTCTCATGTGCTCTGCTAGTATTTCTTCAACTTCTATGTCTGCTTGTTCTATTCTCCCTAACTCTGGCATTCTATAGGCTCTACCTGATTAGCTAAAATGTCATCCATTATTTAAAGAGATAGATCCTAGTAAACCAACTCTAGGGATAATATCTTGACCTAATATTTTAGCTGCCATAATCATGTCCACCAAGTAAGTTGGGAACGCTTCTACTATTTGCTATACTTATCTATTATTGTTAAACACCCCTTCTTCCCCTCACATCGGAATAGTTCAATAAGGTCCATTTCCAAATGTTGGAATGGATATTCTACCATTAAGTAGTTATCCTCTAGACCATTAAGTAGTTATCCTCTAGGCCATTAAGTAGTTATCCTCTAGGCCATTAAGTAGTTATCCTCTAGGCCATTAAGTAGTTACCCTCTAGACCATTAAGTAGTTATCCTCTAGACCATTAAGTAGTTATCCTCTAGGCCATTAAGTAGTTATCCTCTAGGCCATTAAGTAGTTATCCTCTAGGCCATTAAGTAGTTATCCTCTAGGCCATTAAGTAGTTATCCTCTAGGCCATTAAGTAGTTATCCACTAGGCCATTAAGTAGTTATCCTCTAGGCCATTAAGTAGTTATCCTCTAGGCCATTAAGTAGTTATCCTCTAGGCCATTAAGTAGTTATCCTCTAGGCCATTAAGTAATTATCCTCTAGGCCATTAAGTAGTTATCCTCTAGGCCATTAAGTAGTTATCCTCTAGGCCATTAAGTAGTTATCCTCTAGACCATTAAGTAGTTATCCTCTAGACCATTAAGTAGTTATCCTCTAGGCCATTAAGTAGTTATCCTCTAGACCATTAAGTAGTTATCCTCTAGACCATTAAGTAGTTATCCTCTAGACCATTAAGTAGTTATCCTCTAGGCCATTAAGTAGTTATCCTCTAGGCCATTAAGTAGTTATCCTCTAGGCCATTAAGTAGTTATCCTCTAGGCCATTAAGTAGTTATCCTCTGTGCCATTAAGTAGTTATCCTCTAGGCCATTAAGTAGTTATCCTCTAGGCCATTAAGTAGTTATTAAGTAGTTATCCTCTAGGCCATTAAGTAGTTATCCTCTAGGCCATTAAGTAGTTATCCTCTAGACCATTAAGTAGTTATCCTCTAGGCCATTAAGTAGTTATCCTCTAGGACATTAAGTAGTTGCCCTCTAGACCATTAAGTAGTTATCCTCTAGGCCATTAAGTAGTTATCCTCTAGGCCATTAAGTAGTTATCCTCTAGGCCATTAAGTAGTTATCCTCTAGGCCATTAAGTAGTTATTAAGTAGTTATCCTCTAGGCCATTAAGTAGTTATCCTCTAGACCATTAAGTAGTTATCCTCTAGGCCATTAAGTAGTTATCCTCTAGACCATTAAGTAGTTATCCTCTAGGCCATTAAGTAGTTATCCTCTAGGCCATTAAGTAGTTATCCTCTAGGCCATTAAGTAGTTATCATCTAGGCCATTAAGTAGTTATCCTCTAGGCCATTAAGTAGTTATCCTCTAGGCCATTAAGTAGTTATCATCTAGGCCATTAAGTAGTTATCCTCTAGGCCATTAAGTAGTTATCCTCTAGGCCATTAAGTAGTTATCCTCTAGGCCATTAAGTAGTTATCCTCTAGACCATTAAGTAGTTATCCTCTAGGCCATTAAGTAGTTATCCTCTAGGCCATTAAGTAGTTATCCTCTAGACCATTAAGTAGTTATCCTCTAGACCATTAAGTAGTTATCCTCTAGACCATTAAGTAGTTATCCTCTAGGCCATTAAGTAGTTATCCTCTAGGCCATTAAGTAGTTATCCTCTAGGCCATTAAGTAGTTATCCTCTAGGCCATTAAGTAGTTATCCTCTGTGCCATTAAGTAGTTATCCTCTAGGCCATTAAGTAGTTATCCTCTAGGCCATTAAGTAGTTATTAAGTAGTTATCCTCTAGGCCATTAAGTAGTTATCCTCTAGGCCATTAAGTAGTTATCCTCTAGACCATTAAGTAGTTATCCTCTAGGCCATTAAGTAGTTATCCTCTAGGCCATTAAGTAATTATCCTCTAGGCCATTAAGTAGTTATCCTCTAGGCCATTAAGTAGTTATCCTCTAGGCCATTAAGTAGTTATCCTCTAGACCATTAAGTAGTTATCCTCTAGACCATTAAGTAGTTATCCTCTAGGCCATTAAGTAGTTATCCTCTAGACCATTAAGTAGTTATCCTCTAGACCATTAAGTAGTTATCCTCTAGACCATTAAGTAGTTATCCTCTAGGCCATTAAGTAGTTATCCTCTAGGCCATTAAGTAGTTATCCTCTAGGCCATTAAGTAGTTATCCTCTAGGCCATTAAGTAGTTATCCTCTAGGCCATTAAGTAGTTATCCTCTAGGCCATTAAGTAGTTATCCTCTAGGCCATTAAGTAGTTATCCTCTAGGCCATTAAGTAGTTATCCTCTAGGCCATTAAGTAGTTATCCTCTAGGCCATTAAGTAGTTATCCTCTAGGCCATTAAGTAGTTATCCTCTAGGCCATTAAGTAGTTATCCTCTAGGCCATTAAGTAGTTATCCTCTAGGCCATTAAGTAGTTATCCTCTAGGCCATTAAGTAGTTATCCTCTAGACCATTAAGTAGTTATCCTCTAGGCCATTAAGTAGTTATCCTCTAGGCCATTAAGTAGTTATCCTCTAGGCCATTAAGTAGTTATCCTCTAGGCCATTAAGTAGTTATTAAGTAGTTATCCTCTAGGCCATTAAGTAGTTATCCTCTAGGCCATTAAGTAGTTATCCTCTAGGCCATTAAGTAGTTATCCTCTAGGCCATTAAGTAGTTATCCTCTAGGCCATTAAGTAGTTATCATCTAGGCCATTAAGTAGTTATCCTCTAGGCCATTAAGTAGTTATCCTCTAGACCATTAAGTAGTTATCCTCTAGGCCATTAAGTAGTTATCCTCTAGGCCATTAAGTAGTTATCATCTAGGCCATTAAGTAGTTATCCTCTAGGCCATTAAGTAGTTATCCTCTAGGCCATTAAGTAGTTATCCTCTAGGCCATTAAGTAGTTATCCTCTAGACCATTAAGTAGTTATCCTCTAGGCCATTAAGTAGTTATCCTCTAGGCCATTAAGTAGTTATCATCTAGGCCATTAAGTAGTTATCCTCTAGGCCATTAAGTAGTTATCCTCTAGGCCATTAAGTAGTTATCCTCTAGGCCATTAAGTAGTTATCCTCTAGGCCATTAAGTAGTTATCCTCTAGGCCATTAAGTAGTTATCCTCTAGGCCATTAAGTAGTTATCCTCTAGGCCATTAAGTAGTTATCCTCTAGACCATTAAGTAGTTATCCTCTAGACCATTAAGTAGTTATCCTCTAGGCCATTAAGTAGTTATCCTCTAGACCATTAAGTAGTTATCCTCTAGGCCATTAAGTAGTTACCCTCTAGGCCATTAAGTAGTTATCCTCTAGGCCATTAAGTAGTTATCCTCTAGGCCATTAAGTAGTTATCCTCTAGGCCATTAAGTAGTTATCCTCTAGGCCATTAAGTAGTTATCCTCTAGGCCATTAAGTAGTTATCCTCTAGGCCATTAAGTAGTTATCCTCTAGGCCATTAAGTAGTTATCCTCTAGACCATTAAGTAGTTATCCTCTAGACCATTAAGTAGTTATCCTCTAGACCATTAAGTAGTTATCCTCTAGGCCATTAAGTAGTTATCCTCTAGGCCATTAAGTAGTTATCCTCTAGGTCATTAAGTAGTTACCCTCTAGGCCATTAAGTAGTTATCCTCTAGGCCATTAAGTAGTTATCCTCTAGACCATTAAGTAGTTATCCTCTAGGCCATTAAGTAGTTATCCTCTAGACCATTAAGTAGTTATCCTCTAGGCCATTAAGTAGTTATCCTCTAGGCCATTAAGTAGTTATTAAGTAGTTACCCTCTAGGCCATTAAGTAGTTATTCTCTAGGCCATTAAGTAGTTACCCTCTAGACCATTAAGTAGTTATCCTCTAGGCCATTAAGTAGTTATCCTCTAGGCCATTAAGTAGTTATCCTCTAGGCCATTAAGTAGTTATCCTCTAGACCATTAAGTAGTTATCCTCTAGGCCATTAAGTAGTTATCCTCTAGGCCATTAAGTAGTTATCCTCTAGACCATTAAGTAGTTATCCTCTAGGCCATTAAGTAGTTATCCTCTAGGCCATTAAGTAGTTATCCTCTAGGCCATTAAGTAGTTATCCTCTAGGCCATTAAGTAGTTATTAAGTAGTTACCCTCTAGGCCATTAAGTAGTTATCCTCTAGGCCATTAAGTAGTTATCCTCTAGGCCATTAAGTAGTTATTAAGTAGTTATCCTCTAGGCCATTAAGTAGTTATCCTCTAGGTCATTAAGTAGTTACCCTCTAGGCCATTAAGTAGTTATCCTCTAGGCCATTAAGTAGTTATCCTCTAGGCCATTAAGTAGTTATTAAGTAGTTACCCTCTAGGCCATTAAGTAGTTATCCTCTAGGCCATTAAGTAGTTACCCTCTAGGCCATTAAGTAGTTATCCTCTGTGCCATTAAGTAGTTATCCTCTAGGACATTAAGTAGTTATCCTCTAGGCCATTAAGCAGTTATCCTCTAGACCATTAAGTAGTTACCCTCTAGGCCATTAAGTAGTTATCCTCTAGGCCATTAAGTAGTTATCCTCTAGGCCATTAAGTAGTTATCCTCTAGGCCATTAAGTAGTTACCCTCTAGGCCATTAAGTAGTTATCCTCTAGGCCATTAAGTAGTTATCCTCTAGGCCATTAAGTAGTTATCCTCTAGGCCATTAAGTAGTTACCCTCTAGGCCATTAAGTAGTTATCCTCTAGGCCATTAAGTAGTTATCCTCTAGGCCATTAAGTAGTTATCCTCTAGGCCATTAAGTAGTTATCCTCTAGGCCATTAAGTAGTTATCCTCTAGGACATTAAGTAGTTATTAAGTAGTTACCCTCTAGGCCATTAAGTAGTTATCCTCTAGGCCATTAAGTAGTTATCCTCTAGGCCATTAAGTAGTTATTAAGTAGTTATCCTCTAGGCCATTAAGTAGTTACCCTCTAGACCATTAAGTAGTTATCCTCTAGGCCATTAAGTAGTTATCCTCTAGGACATTAAGTAGTTATCCTCTAGGCCATTAAGTAGTTATCCTCTAGGCCATTAAGTAGTTATCCTCTAGGCCATTTAGTAGTTATCCTCTAGGACATTAAGTAGTTATCCTCTAGGCCATTAAGTAGTTATCCTCTAGGCCATTAAGTAGTTATTAAGTAGTTGTCCTCTAGGCCATTAAGTAGTTACCCTCTAGGCCATTAAGTAGTTATTAAGTAGTTATCCTCTAGGCCACCACTCTTTAAAAACCTGCAGTGTTTCCTAACCTGTTCTATCACCTGCTCAGCCCATGTATCAATATTGCTGCATATCTAAACAATGTCTTTGGTAAGATTAGTAAATTATCCTTATGTCAGACCTTATCTTATAGGATTGCCCCTTTCATTTTCCACATGTCCAATTCTTCCTGGGGCATTCGTTCTTGGCTATCCTGTAACAATTCTCTGTCAAGTGTCTTATCTTCTTTAAGATGTATCTGTGCTGCTTTGTATGGTTTTAAATGCCTATGTGCTTGTCTGTGTAAATAGTAACTTTTCTCTCCTTTCTTATCTCGCCGGCTCTAGTCAGTGCTACTATTTCGGCCTGTGCAGAATAGTGTCTGGGCAATGCTTCAGTGTCTAACACCTTAGTTCCTGAAACCAACTAAGCTTTCATTCCCCTTTTAGTTCGGGTAACAACTACTTTCAACAAAATGATCATATCTCCTCTTAGCAAATTTACCAAACATAAACTTAAAATCAAAACTAAATACCTGCCTCTCCTCCTAACTTTTTTCATATATATATATATATATTTAAAACCAATGGAGCCGATAGTCTCTCCATGAATTAATATCCTAAAGCTAAGCGGACCAAATTCTCTTCCTATCTTCTCCTCCTGGCCCCCCTCCTTTCATCCTGCTACTCCCCAACCCTCAAGGTTTCAGCAGTGCGGGGGAGGACTTCTCCGTCTGCACTTCCTTCTATCTGTCAGTCGCTCTTTCTCATAACAGTCAGTGTTAAATACTGGTTGTTTCCAAATAATAACTAAATGTCTCACTGTCTCCCTGGTTGCACTACTGGAATTTAGAAAAATCTACGTGTCTATGGTAGTAATATCTAGATTATGACATCGTTAACCTCTATGGGCTAGGTGGGACGTCACCGTCCCACTCTATTCAACAGCCAGTGGAACAGCGTGGCGCGAAATACAAAAACCTCAAAAATGTAATAATTAAAAATGTTCAACCATACGACTATTTTACACCATTTTAACGATAAGACTCTCGTTAATCTAACCACATTGTCCGATTTCAAAAAGGCTTTATAGCGAAAGCAAAACATTAGATTATGTTAGGAGAGTACATAGCCCAAAATAGTCACACAGACATTTTTCAAGCAAGCATATATGTCACAGAAACCCAAAACACAGCTAAATGAAGCACTAACCTTTGATGATCTTCATCAGATGACACTCCTAGGACATTATGTTATACAATACATGCATGTTTTGTTCAATCAAGTTCATATTTATATCAAAAAACAGCTTTTTACATTGGCGTGTGATGTTCAGAAAATGTATCCCCACCAAAAGCTTCCGGTGAATTTACTAAATTACTCACGATAAACGTTCACAAAAAACATAACAATTATTTTAAGAATTATAGATACAGAACTACTTTATGCAATCGCGGTGTCCGATTTTAAAATAGCTTTTCGGTGAAAGCACATTTTGCAATATTCTGAGTAGATAGCCCGGCCATCACAGGCTAGCTATTTTGACACCCACCAAGTTTGGTACTCACCAAACTCAGATTTACTATAAGAAAAATTGGATTACCTTTGCTGTTCTTCATCAGAATGCACTCCCAGGACTTCTACTTCAACAACAAATGTTGGTTTGGTTCGAAATACTCCATAGTTATATCCAAATAGCGGTGTTTTGTTCGTGCGTTCAAGACACTATCCGAAGGGTAATGAAGGGTGACGCCCCGGCGCGTATCGTGACAAAGAAAATCTAAATATTCCATTACCGTACTTCGAAGCATGTCAAACGCTGTTTAAAATCAATTTTTATGCGATCTTTCTTGTAAAATAGCGATAATATTCCGACCGGGAGACATCGTTTTCGTTCAAAGACTGAAAATGTAAAATGGACTCTTCACGTGCACGCGCGCACCCGTTTCATTGTTCTCAGATCGACCACTATCCAAATGCGCTACTGTTTTTCAGCCAGAGACTGCAGAGTCATCATTCGACGTTCTGGCGCCTTCTGAGAGCCTATGGGAGCCTTAGAAAGTGTCACGTTACAGCAGAGATCCTCTGTTTTCAACAAAGAGGCTAAAGAAGGCCAAGAAATGGTCAGAGAGGGCACTTCCTGTTTGGAATCTTCTCAGGTTTTGGCCTGCCATGTGAGTTCTGTTATACTCACAGACACCATTCAAACAGTTTTAGAAACTTTAGGGTGTTTTCTATCCAAATCAAACAATTATATGCATATTCTAGTTTCTGGGCAGGAGTAATAAACAGATTAAATCAGGTACGTTTTTTATCCGGCCGTGAAAATACTGCCCCCTATCCTAAACAGGTTAACCTAAGTCTTACCATTATTAGACTTATTCTTGCTAACTCAATAACCTTGTTCAATAACAAAATATAATAATACTTATTATATCAATTTCACAGCCTTGTTGTCCTCAATATCTTACACTGCCATCTCATGTGCTTAAATTACAGATATGTCTAAGAACTTTAAACTCCATCCTAATTATCAGTTCTACAAATTTCCTTAAAGTTAGTATCACAAGTGACCCTTTTTCTTCCTTATCCAAATGGCCCTCCTATGCAGCTGATCAGACCTCACAGGAGAGCCATAATAGAGGTCAAAAGTCATACCACTCCTTCACAGAAGGGTTTCTTCCTAGATTTAGACAAATTAACGAAAAATCGTCCAACTTTATCTACATATTGTATCTCAGCTTCCCGGAACTTCCCTTATAAAAATATCGTGACAAAAAAATTCAAAATATCAAACGCTGTTTAAAATCAATTTTTATGCGATTTTAATTAAAACTCAGAAAATAAAACTTCCAAAATTGTTACGGCTTGGTAATCCCGTGTGGCTCAGTTGGTAGAGCATGGTGTTTGCAACGCCAGAGTTGTGGGTTCGATTCCCATGGGGGACCAGTCCGGAAAAAAAAAAAAAAGCATGAAATGTCTGCATTCACTACTGTAAGTCACTCTGGATAACAGCGTCTGCTAAATGACAAAAATGTCAATGTGGAGGAGGAATGAGGCGCAGGAAGCAGCGAACACAGGGTAGTGGTGTTTTTAATATACACTCACACAAAAACAAATGTTCCCAAACACAGGGAAGAAAATACATACGGCGTAAAACAACGCCGACACGAACACAAGCCGTCTGACAAGAAACAATCCCGCAAAACACGGAAGCGGGCCAGCTAAATTAAATAGCCCCGCTAATTAACTAAACTGAAGACAGGTGCCCAAAACCAAAAAAAGGGAATCGGTGGCAGCTAATATGCCGGTGACGACGACCGCCGAGCGCCACCCGAGCAGGAGGGGGCGCCACCGTCGGTGGGAATCGTGACAAAAATGCCATATGTGTATACCCCTTTAAGATATCCTGTCCCTAGGAATTTTTCCCAAAGAGAGCTAAGCGCTCCTTTTTCCATAAAATAACCACAAACATTTGGTCATCATTCCTTATACTACACCGATTCAGAAACCCAAACGTTAACTACAAACCAAACCTAATAATAATTCCACTGTACTTCCTCAAATCATTAATCATTCATTTTAAACTTCCTCGATGGTTGTGTGTACTTCAATTGAACATACACTATCCTTGGATACCATCCTGTACTTCAAATCTATGAAACTCCCATATTTAACGTACTATTTGATTAATCGGACCCAAGATTGCTTAAAACCTTAAAACCCCTTCAGTTTGTCTGCAAACAGGCCCATTCTGTTTGCTAGGAATACCCTGCCATTATACACACAACTGTGTTTAATGTGCACCGTCCCTGTAAAATTAAAATTAACTCAACCTGCAATTCACTTTACTGACTTGACATTTTTCCATGCAATGGAAACAGATTATAATGTTAGTTTACATTCACTTCCTGTTCAATTCACTGGTGTTACTAAGCAATCAATCCACGAATCAATAACCAGAATTTATCACCAAACTTTTACGGTTCCATTATTCAGATCTGAATCGCTTCCAGCCACATATAGTCCAGCGCTCACAACCAACTCTCCTCTTTTAACCCGGAAGGGAAAACATGACCTCTTTTCAAACAACTTTCTGCCTTACCTCTATCGTAAGATTAAAACCAATGTTAGAACTTTGTCTCTCTTTCGGCTTCACTCTTATGAAATGTCCAAGACTTTAAAAATACCATGTATATCGCCAAATTTATAAAATACTTCTTTCAACTCTTTTAGCATAAAAATAAATACCTTTCGGTGGTTACAATTACCTATCCGCTCCTTATAATTCATTAGATTTAGGTAACTGCCTTTTCCTTGATTCCGTCATTCAAATACAACTTCCATTCTCTATATATCCTTTAAGCAGGCCATTTAGACCACAAACAACGTACTTTATTGAATTCACCTCGCGATTATTTTTGAATGAATCTGTCTTTCAATTTAAACTAAACAAGCTATCAAAACGTTCGGTTTATATCTTAAACAACCACTAACAACCGTATCTTTCCAGGCAAAACATACCAACAGTTGAATGACAGTCAGCACCTCAAATTTTAATCCACTGATGCATAGGCTGAGATACGAACCCGAGCCTCCCGCATGGCAGGCGAGAATTCTACCGCTGAACCACCAACCCGCTCTCTAGCAAATGACCCGGTTTGTGACAGTTAAGGCATCTATTTCCCCCTTTCTTTTGACTGTCTCTATCCACTTTTCTCGACTTCCTCCCTTTCTCCACCTCTATCCACTTTCTCAATAAAGTTGCTAAATCCTGTCCTCCTTTCTGTGTCTCTTCCTCTCTACCTCCCTCGGCTCCCTTTCTCTTGGCCCAGCCAAACACGAGCGGTATCGAGGCCTTCTGTACGCTGCTTCTCTGTCTTATCCCCACATACCCTATTTATTTGTTTAACCATTGATTCCAATCTTTCAACATTTAAACATCCATCAAAATCGTACTTCTTCCTCCATTTCGGACCATAATACACATTCCTCTTATCTTCCTTTGAGGATTTACCACCCATGTTTATTCAATTACTGTTATGCTTATTCTCACAATATGTGTGTACTTACTCAATTACTACATTTATTTTCTAATATGTATTCTCACTTTCTATGGGTGTAACCTCCTTCCTCCTGTTTGGAATAATCAGACCTATTTTATGCGCCTTCGGTAGATCTCGATTATCCCCTCTAAAATGTATTTTGACAGGCGATCTATATTCATACAAATTATGTCCCTGACCTACGTTCTTATACATTGTATTATTATATTTCGCCTTCTATATTATGTTTTCCGCCTAATATATTATTGACCAGTTATCGTTTAGGTCTCAATATTAGCTCCAATTCTCACAATCTATGTGTATGCTCTACTGTTATCATACTTAATCTCACTTACTCCCGTTAGTCCTAGACTAAAGTAACTTACTTATCTTTATTTCGCCTTCTATATTACGTTTTCCCGGCTACTGTACTTCAACCAGTTTTACTGTTAGGTCTTACTGTTAAATACTGTACTGCAACCAGTTTTACTGTTAGGTCTTACTGTTAAATACTGTACTGCAACCAGTTTTACTGTTAGGTCTTACAGTTAAATACTGTACTTCAACCAGTTTTACTGTTAGGTCTTACTGTTAAATACTGTACTTCAACCAGTTTTACTGTTAGGTCTTACTGTTAAATACTGTACTGCAACCAGTTTTACTGTTAGGTCTTACTGTTAAATACTGTACTTCAACCAGTTTTACTGTTAGGTCTTACTGTTAAATACTGTACTTCAACCAGTTTTACTGTTAGGTCTTACTGTTAAATACTGTACTGCAACCAGTTTTACTGTTAGGCTCTTACTGCTTCAACCATACTGCTACTCTGCCAACCAGTTTTACTGTTAGGTCTTACTGTTAAATACTGTACTGCAACCAGTTTTACTGTTAGGTCTTACTGTTAAATACTGTACTGCAACCAGTTTTACTGTTAGGTCTTACTGTTAAATACTGTACTTCAACCAGTTTTACGTGCTTACGCGTCTTCCCAGCTGCTCTAAATACTGTACTTCAACCAGTTTTACTGTTAGGTCTTACTGCAACCAGTTTTACTCTTACTCCCAGCGGCTTACTTAGATCTGTAACCCAGTGCCGCCAACACTAACATAGATACTTTTGTCTTAAACTTTCTCTACATTAGATTATATGGACGGTATACCCGATACAAATCTTACTTACTGTTAGTTTTACGGTTAACCTCTCTAGGGTAGGTGGCACCAAATCGTCCCACCTACGTAACAGCCAGTGTAATCCCGTGGCGCGTTATTCAAAAACCTCAAAAATGCAAAAACTTCAATTTTTCAAACATATTACTATTTTACACCATTTTAAAGACAAGACTCTCGTTAATCTAACCACACTGTCTGATTTCAAAAAGGCTTTACAACGAAAGCAAAACATTAGATTATGTCAGCAGAGTACCCAGCCAGAAATAATCAGACACCCATTTTTCAAGCTAGCATATAATGTCACATAAACCCAAACCACAGCTAAATGCAGCACTAACCTTTGATGATCTTCATCAGATGACACACCTAGGACATTATGTTATACAATACATGCATGTTTTGTTCAATCAAGTTCATATTTACATCAAAAAACAGCTTTTTACATTAGCATGTGACTAGCATGTGACTAGCATTCCCACCGAACACTGCCGGTGAATTTACTAAATTACTCACGATAAACGTTCACAAAAAGCATAACAATTATTTTAAGAATTATAGATACAGAACTCCTCTATGCACTCGATATGTCCGATTTTAAAATAGCTTTTCGGTGAAAGCACATTTTGCAATATTCTCAGTAGATAGCCCGGCATCACAGGGCTAGCTATTTAGACAACCAGCAAATGTAGCACTCACCAAAGTCAGATTTACTATAAGAAAAATGTTATTACCTTTGCTGTCTTCGTCAGAATGCACTCCCAGGACTTCTACTTCAATAACAAATGTTGGTTTGGTTCAAAATAATCCATAGTTATATCCAAACAGCGGCGTTTTGTTCGTGCGTTCAAGACACTATCCGAAAGGGTAAATAAGGGTGACGAGCATGGCGCAATTCGTGACAAAAAATGTCTAAATATTCCATTACCGTACTTCGAAGCCTGTCAACCGCTGTTTAAAATCAATTTTTATGCCGTTTTTCTCATAAAAAAGCGATAATATTCCGACTGGGAATCTGCGTTTAGGTAAACAGACGAAAGAAAATAAAGCATTCGGTCGACTCGGGCACGCGCCTAAGCCCATAGTACTCTGATCGGCCACTTGCCAAAAGCGATAATGTGTTTCAGCCAGAGGCTGCCTCGATATCGTTCAGCTTTTTCCCGGGCTCTGAGAGCCTATGGGAGCCGTAGGAAGTGTCACGTTAGAGCAAAGATCCTCAGTCTTCAATAAAAAGAGCCATGATGAAACACAACTTCTCAGACAGGCCACTTCCTACATGGAATCTTCTCAGGTTTTGGCCTGCCATTTGAGTTCTGTTATACTCACAGACACCATTCAAACAGTTTTCGAAACTTTAGGGTGTTTTCTATCCAAAGCCAATAATTATATGCATATTCTAGTTACTTGGCAGGAGTAGTAACCAGATTAAATCGGGTACGTTTTTTATCCGGCCGTGTCAATACTGCCCCCTAGCCCTAACAGGTTAAAATCCTCCTTCACATTTATAGTAAGTTTAGAATTTAACCCCAAACTAATGAACAAAGATTACTGACCTTATCTTGCAGCTGAGAATTCAATGAAGGTTGGATCTCGTCACCGTTTCTGTCGCATACCAGTTTGCCACCGGTCTGTAAAGAACCCTCAGCAAGGGGCCAGGTCTTTAGTCTACGGATATTTCATCCGCCCGTGCACGGTTTCGCTGTCTCCCTGGACCGACAGAAGCAGATTTTGAGATCCGGCTCGAAGGACCAAGCTGTCACACATGATTATCAGCTACGGTGTTGTGATGTCAGAATCATACGCCTGGCTCCTCTTCTGTTCTGCTTAGATGAACATTCAACGTTACTCTGCAAGGGAGGAAACCCTCGCTGCTTTCATGAACGCTGAAGCAGATACATTTATTACAGAAGAGAAGCAATAGATTTGCATATCTGGCAACAAAGTCCAAAACTAAATGGTTTGCATTTTAAATTGGCTCCCTGTGTACTATATAGTGCCCTACCCGAGCCCTGTTTGAAGGTAATGCACTATATAGGGAATAGGGTTCCATAGGGCCCTGGTCTAAAGTAGTGCACTATATAGGGAATAGGGTTCCATAGGGCTCTGGTCTAAAGTAGTGCACTATAGAGGGAATAGGGTTCCATAGGGCTCTGGTCTAAAGTAGTGCACTATATAAGGAATAAGGTGCCCTAGGGCTCTGGTCTAAAGTGGTGCACTGTATAGGGAATAGGGTGCCATTTGAGACGTACACAATATCGTGTTCACATTAAGTACTGCAGTGGCGCCAGGAAGGCAGCGAGCGACGAGCCACGAGGAGCACCACGGACAGACAAGGCAAACGGGACACGGTTGCTAAGGAACAGATCCCTGCAATAAAAGAGCACAGGATAGCCATTCACCCCCACACACACACACACACACACACACACACACACACACACACACACACACACACACACACACACACACACACAGAGCGATAACATGGATACTTTTTAGACAAGGAACTAAGGAGGTTGTTGGCTTGGGATCATACTGGCTGTACAATCACTGCATCATCTGTCTACTCTCAGTGTGTGGATCATCTGTCTACCCTCAGTGTGTGGATCATCTGTCTACCCTCAGTGTGTGGATCATCTGTCTACCCCTCAGTGTGTGGATCATCTGTCTACCCCTCAGTGTGTGGATCATCTGTCTACCCCTCAGTGTGTGGATCATCTGTCTACCCTCAGTGTGTGGATCATCTGTCTACCCTCAGTGTGTGGATCATCTGTCTACCCTCAGTGTGTGGATCGTCTGTCCACCCTCAGTGTGTGGATCATCTGTCTACCCTCAGTGTGTGGATCATCTGTCTACCCTCAGTGTGTGGATCATCTGTCTACCCTCAGTGTGTGGATCATCTGTCTACCCTCAGTGTGTGGATCATCTGTCTACCCTCAGTGTGTGGATCATCTGTCTACCCTCAGTGTGTGGATCATCTGTCTACCCTCAGTGTGTGGATCATCTGTCTACCCTCAGTGTGTGGATCATCTGTCTACCCTCAGTGTGTGGATCATCTGTCTACCCTCAGTGTGTGGATCATCTGTCTACCCTCAGTGTGTGGATCATCTGTCTACCCCTCAGTGTGTGGATCATCTGTCTACCCCTCAGTGTGTGGATCATCTGTCTACCCTCAGTGTGTGGATCATCTGTCTACCCTCAGTGTGTGGATCATCTGTCTACCCCTCAGTGTGTGGATCATCTGTCTACCCCTCAGTGTGTGGATCATCTGTCTACCCCTCAGTGTGTGGATCATCTGTCTACCCTCAGTGTGTGGATCATCTGTCTACCCTCAGTGTGTGGATCGTCTGTCTACCCTCAGTGTGTGGATCGTCTGTCCTACCCTCAGTGTGTGGATCATCTGTCTACCCTCAGTGTGTGGATCATCTGTCTACCCTCAGTGTGTGGATCATCTGTCTACCCTCAGTGTGTGGATCATCTGTCTACCCTCAGTGTGTGGATCATCTGTCTACCCTCAGTGTGTGGATCATCTGTCTACCCTCAGTGTGTGGATCATCTGTCTACCCTCAGTGTGTGGATCATCTGTCTACCCTCAGTGTGTGGATCATCTGTCTACCCTCAGTGTGTGGATCATCTGTCTACCCTCAGTGTGTGGATCATCTGTCTACCCTCAGTGTGTGGATCATCTGTCTACCCCTCAGTGTGTGGATCATCTGTCTACCCCTCAGTGTGTGGATCATCTGTCTACCCTCAGTGTGTGGATCATCTGTCTACCCTCAGTGTGTGGATCATCTGTCTACCCTCAGTGTGTGGATCATCTGTCTACCCCTCAGTGTGTGGATCATCTGTCTACCCTCAGTGTGTGGATCATCTGTCTACCCCTCAGTGTGTGGATCATCTGTCTACCCTCAGTGTGTGGATCATCTGTCTACCCTCAGTGTGTGGATCATCTGTCTACCCTCAGTGTGTGGATCATCTGTCTACCCTCAGTGTGTGGATCATCTGTCTACCCTCAGTGTGTGGATCATCTGTCTACCCCTCAGTGTGTGGATCATCTGTCTACCCTCAGTGTGTGGATCATCTGTCTACCCTCAGTGTGTGGATCATCTGTCTACCCTCAGTGTGTGGATCATCTGTCTACCCTCAGTGTGTGGATCCTGTTAATCTACCATTACTGGTGTTAATATCAATGAAGATAGCTACTGTAGGTGACACCAAGCAAGATTTGGTGCTGGGCTCCGAGATTACACTCCTACATCTCTCTCTCTCTCTCTCTCTCTCTCTCTCGCCAAGTGGCCTCAGACAGAGTTCTTATTAACATGCCACCCTCTCACACACCCAAGCAGTCTTAGTAGTAACATGTCATGCTATCTGTTCCATTATTAAGCCGTGGTGTGCTGGATAGATCCCTAAACGTATTGCTCTGATGGTGATCACAGGAAGGAGAGAGAGAGAGTGTCAGGGAACAGAGGAAGGTAATGGAGAGAGAGAGAGTGTCAGGGAACAGAGGAAGGTAATGGAGAGAGAGAGAGCGTCAGGGAACAGAGGAAGGTAATGGAGAGAGAGAGAGAGTGTCAGGGAACAGAGGAAGGCAATGGAGAGAGAGAGAGTGTGTCAGAAAGCACCTGCAGGCAATAATCCTGACTGACAGGCCAGGCAGCCCAGTTCAAACCTTAACCAAGCACACCTAGACAGACAGCTCTGGCGTTGAGTCGTCAAGTCCCCTGCAGCCCAGCTCAGACAGCCTGGTGTTGAGGAGTCAAGTCCCCTGCAGCTCAACTCAGACAGCCTGGTGTTGAGGAGTCAAGTCCCCTGCAGCCCAGCTCAGACAGCCTGGTGTTGAGTCGTCAAGTCCCCTGCAGCCCAGCTCAGACAGACTGGTGTTTAGGAGTCAAGTCCCCTGCAGCCCAGCTCAGACAGCCAGTCCATCCCTCATCTATCCCAGCTGTACCTAGCATGACTCAACAGACAGCCAGTCCATCCCTCACCTATCCCAGCTGTACCTAGCATGACTCAACAGACAGCCAGTCCATCCCTCACCTATCCCAGCTGTACCTAGCATGACTCAACAGACAGCCAGTCCATCCCTCACCTATCCCAGCTGTACCTAGCATCACTCAACAGACAGCCAGTCCATCCCTCACCTATCCCAGCTGTACCTAGCATCACTCAACAGACAGCCAGTCCATCTCTCACCTATCCCAGCTGTACCTAGCATGACTCAACAGACAGCCAGTCCATCCCTCACCTATCCCAGCTGTTCCTAGCTCTGCCCTGTTCAGTTCAGACAGCCAGTCTTGTCAGGCAGCAAACAGCCTGGTGGTGAGGAGTGAGGAGGGTCCAATCTCTCTTCAGACAGAGAGGCTGCAGTTCACCCAGCCTGGTATTGAGAAGTCACACCCCATGGCTCCATCTCTCCATACTACAGACTGTGTGTCGGCTGGGGCCAGGGTTACACATCTCTCCATACTACAGACTGTGTGTCGGCTGGGGCCAGGGTTCCACATCTCTCCATACTACAGACTGTGTGTCTGCTGGGGCCAGGGTTCCACATCTCTCCATACTACAGACTGTGTGTCGTCTGGGGCCAGGGTTCCACATCTCTCCATACTACAGACTGTGTGTCTGCTGGGGCCAGGGTTCCACACCTCTCCATACTACAGACTGTGTGTCGGCTGGGGCCAGGGTTCCACATCTCTCCATACTACAGACTGTGTGTCGGCTGGGGCCAGGGTTCCACACCTCTCCATACTACAGACTGTGTGTCGGCTGGGGCCAGGGTTCCACATCTCTCCATACTACAGACTGTGTGTCTGCTGGGGCCAGGGTTCCACATCTCTCCATACTACAGACTGTGTGTCGGCTGGGGCCAGGGTTCCACATCTCTCCATACTACAGACTGTGTGTCTGCTGGGGCCAGGGTTCCACACCTCTCCATACTACAGACTGTGTGTCGGCTGGGGCCAGGGTTCCACATCTCTCCATACTACAGACTGTGTGTCTGCTGGGGCCAGGGTTCCACACCTCTCTGCTAGCTGCAGACTGACAGTGTTGCAGTCAACCTGACAGCGTGGAGTCACGCCCCAGGCCTTTACATCTCTTGCCTGTAGACGGGGCACCTGATGGAGGCCTGAGTGAGACTGCTGCTGTCAGTAACACTTCCACCAGTGACCTCTGACCTGTGTGTAACTCAGTGAGAGTGATTCCACCAGTAACCTCTGACCTGTGTGTAACTCAGTGAGAGTGATTCCACCAGTAACCTCTGACCTGTGTGTAACTCAGTGAGAGTGATTCCACCAGTAACCTCTGACCTGTGTGTAACTCAGTGAGAGTGATTCCACCAGTAACCTCTGACCTGTGTGTAACTCAGTGAGAGTGATTCCACCAGTAACCTCTGACCTGTGTGTAACTCAGTGAGAGTGATTCCACCAGTGACCTCTGACCTGTGTGTAACTCAGTGAGAGTGATTCCACCAGTAACCTCTGACCTGTGTGTAACTCAGTGAGAGTGATTCTACCAGTAACCTCTGACCTGTGTGTAACTCAGTGAGAGTGATTCCACCAGTAACCTCTGACCTGTGTGTAACTCAGTGAGAGTGATTCTACCAGTAACCTCTGACCTGTGTGTAGTAGTCAGTGTAAAGCCAGAGGGGCTGTTGTTATAGTGCTATTCTACATCAAGAATAGAATAGAACAGATATTCTACATCAAGAATAGAATAGAACAGATATTCTACATCAAGAATAGAATAGAACAGATATTCTACATAAAGAATAGAATAGAACAGATATTCTACATCAAGAATAGAATAGAACAGATATTCTACATCAAGAATAGAATAGAATAGAACAGATATTCTACATAAAGAATATAATAGAACCGATATTCTACATCAAGAATAGAATAGAACAGATATTCTACATCAAGAATAGAATAAACAGATATTCTACATCAAGAATAGAATAGAACAGATATTCTACATCAAGAATAGAATAAACAGATATTCTACATCAAGAATAGAATAGAACAGATATTCTACATCAAGAATAGAATAGAACATATATTCTACATCAAGAATAGAATAGAATAGATATTCTACATCAAGAATAGAATAAACAGATATTCTACATCAAGAATAGAATAGAACAGACATTCTACATCAAGAATAGAATAGAATAGATATTCTACATCAAGAATAGAATAGAATAGATATTCTACATCAGTAATAGAATAAACAGATATTCTACATCAAGAATAGAACAGATATTCTACATCAAGAATAGAATAAACAGATATTCTACATCAAGAATAGAATAGAACAGATATTCTACATCAAGAATAGAATAAACAGATATTCTACATCAAGAATAGAATAGAACAGATATTCTACATCAAGAATAGAATAAACAGATATTCTACATCAAGAATAGAATAGAACAGATATTCTACATCAAGAATAGAATAGAACATATATTCTACATCAAGAATAGAATAGAATAGATATTCTACATCAAGAATAGAATAAACAGATATTCTACATCAAGAATAGAATAGAACAGACATTCTACATCAAGAATAGAATAGAATAGATATTCTACATCAAGAATAGAATAGAATAGATATTCTACATCAGTAATAGAATAAACAGATATTCTACATCAAGAATAGAACAGATATTCTACATCAAGAATAGAATAAACAGATATTCTACATCAAGAATAGAATAGAACAGATATTCTACATCAAGAATAGAATAAACAGATATTCTACATCAAGAATAGAACAGATATTCTACATCAAGAATAGAATAGAACAGATATTCTACATCAAGAATAGAATAAACATATGTTCTACATCAAGAATAGAACAGATATTCTACATCAAGAATAGAATAGAACAGATATTCTACATCAAGAATAGAGTCGATGTAATGTTTGTACTATTCCACTGTTCTATTCCTATAGTTACCACCGTAGAAATAGAATGAGAATCCTTGTTAATCATTGTAATTCTACCAGGGGCCTGTGTGCATGACTTAGTCAGAGAGCCAGAGAGGCTTCTACAGAGGATCTGCAATAGTGCTATTCTCTCCCTCCCATCTGCACTTCTTACCATTTATTTTATTTCTGGGTAAATTAATCAAATAAAAGAGACCTGGAAAGATTAGATTATTAATCTGATACTCTGTATTAATGGGACAACTACTAAAGTTAATCTGGAAACAAGACTGTTAAGCATAGTTCAGCATTACATTCTGACATAATGTGTTGTGTATCACACCTGGGTTCAAATAGTATTCCAAATCGTTCAAATACTTTAGAGCATTTGCCTGGAGTGCCAAGTGGGCGGGGTTTGCCCTTTTTTTGTGAGACTTTTTCTTTTGGTTCTATTGCATCAGACAAGCTCAATCAAGCACAGATACAGTTATCTGCAATGATTTTCAAATAGTCTTTCAACCCAGGTCTGTTGTGTATGCAGATGACTTCACAGAGACCATCTCCCTCGATGCCAATCAGAGGCAAGCATCAAGAACATCTTAATAGTGGAATACAGTTATTCATCACAGCTTTTTATTTATCTGGCCGCTCAGGAGCAAAAAAGGGTAGAAGAAGAAGTGAGGTAATTCTGATCAGTTGGAGAGGGGAAAAACAATCCCGTGTTCTATATCAGACCATCCTTTTTGTTTGATTGCCTTTAGACTGTGAGGCTCAGACAGGGTGGTTTTGTTGTTTGTTGATTTGGGACACAGCCTTGATACAGACATGATTCAGGGCAGCTGTCATCCTGCCCGAGACAGCCAGGCAAGCTGAGATATGCTGCTTATTGATACTGGCTGATGGAGATATGCCAGGTTTGTAGCAAGGCTGTAGCTGGGCTGTGAGTGACACATTCAAAGCTGAAGCCAGCAGGAATTCTGAGTCTAGAGATCCTCAGGTTTTTCTTTGGCATGTTCAGCTAAGATGCACTAATACCAGCTAGCTAGGCTGCTTGGGGGTTTAGGAAAGTTTTACAGTTGTACTTTATTTTTAATTCAGTGCCTGTCTGCCTGCCTGTTGGAAGTTCTGGGGGTAATTGTGGATGCTGTGTGGTGAATACTGTATATCGTTGTTATTGTAATAATCTGGGTGATTCGTTGAATCCGACTGCGGCATCTCATTCTGCAACCAGCTGGATATTCATATTTAAGGACGTAATTTAGATGAAGTGTGTGAAATGGTACCTTATTTCCCTATGTAGTCCACTCCTTTTGACAAGGGAAGCATAGGACTCTGGCTAAAAAGCAGTGCGCTATGTAGGGAAAAGGAGGTCATTTGGAACACACAGAGAGATAAAGAGTCTTTCTGAAGGACTCGAGAGCAATACAAAGAAACTCCCTTTTGTTGGAGTGTTTATTTACTCATTACAGTCAAGCAGACATAAAACAGTATACATTTTTTTTTTTTATTATGTTTTCGGAGTAGAGTTGGTGTCTGAAATGATTGACACTTTTGATAAAGACTGTATGAAATAAATCATTGAAATACAGAGCAATATGTGAATTCTACATTTTTTTAAATTATAGAATTATATTATTTTATGCTAATACAATTGCTCAGAGAAAGGGATTTTGTAAAACAAAACAATATTTTTTTTTTTTCTCATAAAGTTAGGGGTCAAAATTGTTGACAGCCCATGAAAGGTTCTGTACTCAGTAGCTACACGCTATATGCATAAAGAAATGTTAGAGATGTATTATGAGGAACAAAGAACCCAACCAGCCGTTCAGTACAGGGTTTAGTTAGTTTAGTGTTCAGTGTTCCATAAAGGTCATGCATCGCCACGGGAACTAGAGGAGCTGCGGGTGCTTCAGCACCGCCTGAAACATTTATAACCTTTACTAGTCCTGTATTAACAGACCTTTACTAGTCCTGTAGTAACAGACCTTTACTAGTCCTGTAGTAACAGACCTTTACTAGTCCTGTATTAACAGACCTTTACTAGTCCTGTATTAACAGACCTTTACTAGTCCTGTATTAACAGACCTTTACTAGTCCTGTAGTAACAGACCTTTACTAGTCCTGTATTAACAGACCTTTACTAGTCCTGTATTAACAGACCTTTACTAGTCCTGTAGTAACAGACCTTTACTAGTCCTGTATTAACAGACCTTTACTAGTCCTGTATTAACAGGCCTTTACTAGTCCTGTATTAACAGACCTTTACTAGTCCTGTATTAACAGACCTTTACTAGTCCTGTATTAACAGACCTTTACTAGTCCTGTATTAACAGGCCTTTACTAGTCCTGTATTAACAGACCTTTACTAGTCCTGTATTAACAGACCTTTACTAGTCCTGTATTAACAGACCTTTACTAGTCCTGTATTAGTGTACCTTTACTAGTCCTGTATTAACATACCTTCACTAGTCCTGTATTAATGGACCTTTACTAGTCCTGTATTAGTGGACCTTTACTAGTCCTGTATTAACAGACCTTTACTAGTCCTGTATTAACAGACCTTTACTAGTCCTGTATTAACAGACCTTTACTAGTCCTGTATTAACAGACCTTTACTAGTCCTGTATTAACAGACCTTTACTAGTCCTGTATTAGTGGACCTTTACTAGTCCTGTATTAACAGACCTTTACTAGTCCTGTATTAACAGACCTTTACTAGTCCTGTATTAGTGGACCTTTACTAGTCCTGTATTAACAGACCTTTACTAGTCCTGTATTAACAGACCTTTACTAGTCCTGTATTAACAGACCTTTACTCGTCCTGTATTAGTGTACCTTTACTAGTCCTGTATTAACATGCCTTTACTAGTCCTGTATAAACAGACCTTTACTAGTCCTGTATTAACAGACCTTTACTAGTCCTGTATTAACAGACCTTTACTAGTCCTGTATTAACAGACCTTTACTAGTCCTGTATTAACGGACCTTTACTAGTCCTGTATTAACAGACCTTTACTAGTCCTGTATTAACAGACCTTTACTAGTCCTGTATTAACAGACCTTTACTAGTCCTGTATTAACAGACCTTTACTAGTCCTGTATTAACAGACCTTTACTAGTCCTGTATTAACAGACCTTTACTAGTCCTGTATTAACAGACCTTTACTAGTCCTGTATTAACAGACCTTTACTAGTCCTGTATTAGTGGACCTTTACTAGTCCTGTATTAACAGACCTTTACTAGTCCTGTATTAACAGACCTTTACTCGTCCTGTATTAGTGTACCTTTACTAGTCCTGTAGTAACATACCTTCACTAGTCCTGTATTAATGGACCTTTACTAGTCCTGTATTAGTGGACCTTTACTAGTCCTGTATTAACAGACCTTTACTAGTCCTGTATTAACAGACCTTTACTAGTCCTGTATTAATAGACCTTTACTAGTCCTGCATTAACAGACCTTTACTAGTCCTGTATTAACAGGCCTTTACTAGTCCTGTGTTAACAGACCTTTACTAGTCCTGTATTAACAGACCTTTACTAGTCCTGTATTAACAGACCTTTACTAGTCCTGTATTAACAGACCTTTACTAGTCCTGTATTAACGGACCTTTACTAGTCCTGTATTAGTGGGCATTTACTAGTCCTGTATTAACGGACCTTTACTAGTCCTGTATTAACAGACCTTTACTAGTCCTGTATTAGTGGGCCTTTACTAGTCCTGTATTAACGGACCTTTACTAGTCCTGTATTAACAGACTTTTACTAGTCCTGTATTAACAGACCTTTACTAGTCCTGTATTAACAGACCTTTACTAGTCCTGTATTAACAGACCTTTACTAGTCCTGTATTAGTGGACCATTACTAGTCCTGTATTAACAGACCTTTACTAGTCCTGTATTAACAGACCTTTACTAGTCCTGTATTAACAGACCTTTACTAGTCCTGTATTAACAGACCTTTACTAGTCCTGTATTAACAGAGCTTTACTAGTCCTGTATTAACAGACCTTTACTAGTCCTGTATTAACAGACCTTTACTAGTCCTGTATTAACAGACCTTTACTAGTCCTGTATTAACAGACCTTTACTAGTCCTGTGTTAACAGGCCTTTACTAGTCCTGTGTTAACAGGCCTTTACTTGTCCTGTATTAACAGGCCTTTACTAGTCCTGTATTAACAGACCTTTACTAGTCCTGTATTAACAGACCTTTACTAGTCCTGTGTTAACAGGCCTTTACTAGTCCTGTGTTAACAGGCCTTTACTAGTCCTGTATTAACAGGCCTTTACTAGTCCTGTATTAACAGGCCTTTACTAGTCCTGTATTAACAGCCCTTTACTAGTCCTGTATTAACAGACCTTTACTAGTCCTGTATTAGTGAACCTTTACCAGTCCTGTATTAACAGACCTTTACTAGTCCTGTATTAACAGACCTTTACTAGTCCTGTATTAACAGACCTTTACTAGTCCTGTATTAACAGACCTTTACTAGTCCTGTATTAACAGACCTCTACTAGTCCTGTATTAGTGTACCTTTACTAGTCCTGTATTAACATACCTTCACTAGTCCTGTATTAATGGACCTTTACTAGTCCTGTATTAGTGGACCTTTACTAGTCCTGTATTAACAGACCTTTACTAGTCCTGTATTAACAGGCCTTTACTAGTCCTGTATTAACAGACCTTTACTAGTCCTGTATTAACAGACCTTTACTAGTCCTGTATTAACAGACCTTTACTAGTCCTGTATTAGTGTACCTTTACTAGTCCTGTATTAACATACCTTCACTAGTCCTGTATTAATGGACCTTTACTAGTCCTGTATTAGTGGACCTTTACTAGTCCTGTATTAACAGACCTTTACTAGTCCTGTATTAACAGACCTTTACTAGTCCTGTATTAACATACCTTTACTAGTCCTGTATTAACAGACATTTACTAGTCCTGTATTAGCAGACCTTTACTAGTCCTGTATTAGCAGACCTTTACTAGTCCTGTATTAGTGGACCTTTACTAGTCCTGTATTAACAGACCTTTACTAGTCCTGTATTAGTGGACCTTTACTAGTCCTGTATTAACAGACCTTTACTAGTCCTGTATTAACAGGCCTTTACTAGTCCTGTATTAACAGGCCTTTACTAGTCCTGTATTAACAGACCTCTACTAGTCCTGTATTAACAGACCTTTACTAGTCCTGTATTAACAGACCTTTACTAGTCCTGTATTAACAGACCTTTACTAGTCCTGTATTAACAGACCTTTACTAGTCCTGTATTAACAGACCTTTACTAGTCCTGTATTAACAGACCTTTACTAGTCCTGTATTAACAGACCTTTACTAGTCCTGTATTAACAGACCTTTACTAGTCCTGTATTAACAGACCTTTACTCGTCCTGTATTAACAGACCTTTACTCGTCCTGTATTAACAGACCTTTACTCGTCCTGTATTAGTGTACCTTTACTAGTCCTGTATTAACATACCTTCACTAGTCCTGTATTAATGGACCTTTACTAGTCCTGTATTAGCGGACCTTTACTAGTCCTGTATTAGCGGACCTTTACTAGTCCTGTATTAACAGACCTTTACTAGTCCTGTATTAACAGACCTTTACTAGTCCTGTATTAACAGACCTTTACTAGTCCTGTATTAACAGGCCTTTACTAGTCCTGTATTAACAGACCTTTACTAGTCCTGTATTAACAGACCTTTACTAGTCCTGTATTAACAGACCTTTACTAGTCCTGTATTAACGGACCTTTACTAGTCCTGTATTAGTGGGCCTTTACTAGTCCTGTATTAACGGACCTTTACTAGTCCTGTATTAACAGACTTTTACTAGTCCTGTATTAACAGACCTTTACTAGTCCTGTATTAACAGACCTTTACTAGTCCTGTATTAACAGACCTTTACTAGGCCTGTATTAACAAACCTTTACTAGTCCTGTATTAACAGACCTTTACTAGTCCTGTATTAACAGACCTTTACTAGTCCTGTATTAGTGGACCTTTACTAGTCCTGTATTATCAGGCCTTTACTAGTCCTGTATTAATAGGCCTTTACTAGTCCTGCATTAACAGGCCTTTACTAGTCCTGTATTAACAGACCTTTACTAGTCCTGTATTAACAGACCTTTACTAGTCCTGTATTAGTGAACCTTTACTAGTCCTGTATTAACAGATCTTTACTAGTCCTGTATTAACAGGTCTTTACTAGTCCTGTATTAGTGGACCTTTACTAGACCGGTATTAACAGACCTTTACTAGTCCTGTATTAACAGACCTTTACTAGTCCTGTATTAGCTGGACCTTTACTAGTCCTGTATTAACAGCATCTTTACTAGTCCTGTATTAACAGACCTTTACTAGTCCTGTATTAACAGACCTTTACTAGTCCTGTATTAACAGACCTTTACTAGTCCTGTATTAACAGACCTTTACTAGTCCTGTATTAACAGACCTTTACTAGTCCTGTATTAACAGACCTTTACTAGTCCTGTATTAACAGACCTTTACTCATCCTGTATTAGTATACCTTTACTAGTCCTGTATTAACTTACCTTCACTAGTCCTGTATTAATGGACCTTTACTAGTCCTGTATTAGTGGACCTTTACTAGTCCTGTATTAACAGACCTTTACTAGTCCTGTATTAACAGACCTTTACTAGTCCTTTATTAACAGACCTTTACTAGTCCTGTATTAGTGGACTTTTACTAGTCCTTTATTAACAGACCTTTACTAGTCCTGTATTAGTGAACCTTTACTAGTCCTGTATTAACAGGTCTTTACTAGTCCTGTATTAGTGGACCTTTACTAGTCCTGTATTAACAGACCTTTACTAGTCCTGTATTAACAGACCTTTACTAGTCCTGTATTAGTGGACTTTTACTAGTCCTGTATTAACAGACCTTTACTAGTCCTGTATTAACAGACCTTTACTAGTCCTGTATTAACAGACCTTTACTAATCCTGTATTAACAGACCTTTACTAGTCCTGTATTAACAGACCTTTACTAGTCCTGTATTAACAGACCTTTACTAGTCCTGTATTAACAGACCTTTACTAGTCCTGTATTAGTGGACCTTTACTAGTCCTGTATTAACAGACCTTTACTAGTCCTGTATTAACAGACCTTTACTAGTCCTGTATTAACAGACCTTTACTCGTCCTGTATTAGTGTACCTTTACTAGTCCTGTATTAACATACCTTCACTAGTCCTGTATTAATGGACCTTTACTAGTCCTGTATTAGTGGACCTTTACTAGTCCTGTATTAACAGACCTTTACTAGTCCTGTATTTACAGACCTTTACTAGTCCTGTATTAACAGACCTTTACTAGTCCTGTATTAACAGACCTTTACTAGTCCTGTATTAACAGACCTTTACTAGTCCTGTATTAACAGGCCTTTACTAGTCCTGTATTAACAGACCTTTACTAGTCCTGTATTAACAGACCTTTACTAGTCCTGTATTAACAGACCTTTACTAGT
Source organism: Salmo salar (assembly GCF_965601325.2). NCBI lineage: Eukaryota > Metazoa > Chordata > Actinopteri > Salmoniformes > Salmonidae > Salmo > Salmo salar. The sequence continues at coordinate 1,757,843 of NC_138292.1, forward strand.
CCTGTATTAACGGACCTTTACTAGTCCTGTATTAGTGGACCTTTACTAGTCCTGTATTAACGGACCTTTACTAGTCCTGTATTAACAGACCTTTACTAGTCCTGTATTAGTGGGCCTTTACTAGTCCTGTATTAACGGACCTTTACTAGTCCTGTATTAACAGACTTTTACTAGTCCTGTATTAACAGACCTTTACTAGTCCTGTTATTAACAGACCTTTACTCGTCCTGTATTAGTGTACCTTTACTAGTCCTGTATTAACAGACCTTTACTAGTCCTGTATTAACAGACCTTTACTAGTCCTGTATTAACAAACCTTTACTAGTCCTGTATTAACAGACCTTTACTAGTCCTGTATTAACAGACCTTTACTAGTCCTGTATTAACAGGTCTTTACTAGTCCTGTATTAGTGGACCTTTACTAGTCCTGTATTAACAGACCTTTACTAGTCCTGTATTAACAGACCTTTACTAGTCCTGTATTAACAGACCTTTACTAGTCCTGTATTAGTGAACCTTTACTAGTCCTGTATTAGCAGTCCTTTACTAGTCCTGTATTAACAGGTCTTTACTAGTCCTGTATTTGTGGACCTTTACTAGTCCTGTATTAACGGACCTTTACTAGTCCTGTATTAACAGACCTTTACTAGTCCTGTATTAACAGACCTTTACTAGTCCTGTATTAACAGACCTTTACTAGTCCTGTATTAACAGACCTTTACTAGTCCTGTATTAACAGACCTTTACTAGTCCTGTATTAACAGACCTTTACTAGTCCTGTATTAGTGGACCTTTACTAGTCCTGTATTTGTGGAAAGATATAGATATCAGTAATGCTTTCTTCTTCTCCATAGGGCTCTGGTCTAAAGTAGTGCACACCATATGGAATAGGGTGCCATAGTGCTCTGGTCTAAAGTAGTGCACACCATATGGAATAGGGTGCCATAGAGCTCTGGTCTAAAGTAGTGCACACCATATGGAATAGGGTGACATAGGGCTCTGGTCAAAAGTGGTGCACTATATAGGGAATGTGGTGCCGTTTGGGATCAAGCCGTTCTCTCACAACAGTAATTTCTAGTCAGATAAATGCTCTCACACACACAATATAATCTACAGAGATCTGCTGTGTCCTATAGTTAGACACAAGGACCACTGAACTAGCGTCATTCTATAGGGTCACAATATAATCTACAGAGATCTGCTGTGTCCTATAGTTAGATACAAGGACCACTGAACTAGCGTCATTCTATAGGGTCACAATATAATCTACAGAGATCTGCTGTGTCCTATAGTTAGACACAAGGACCACTGAACTAGCGTCATTCTATAGGGTCACAATATAATCTACAGAGATCTGCTGTGTCCTATAGTTAGATACAAGGACCACTGAACTAGCGTCATTCTATAGGGTCACAATATAATCTACAGAGATCTGCTGTGTCCTATAGTTAGACACAAGGACCACTGAACTAGCGTCATTCTATAGGGTCACAATATAATCTACAGAGATCTGCTGTGTCCTATAGTTAGACACAAGGACCACTGAACTAGCGTCATTCTATAGGGTCACAATATAATCTACAGAGATCTGCTGTGTCCTATAGTTAGATACAAGGACCACTGAACTACCGTCATAAAAGGAGACAGACGTGTTGATTAATGTTTTCCTCTGAAACTGACAGTCTTCTCTAATTGCGTTGTGTATCCATCCAGGCCTTAACTTTGCCTGTCTGTCTCTCCTTCCGCCCCGTCTGCCCACCCGTCTGTCTACCTGTCTCCTCAATGATTGATTTACCCCTCAAAAAAACAATGATTAGCGCATTCTCTGAAATGCGTTGGTTTTAACAATAAAATTTTGTAAAAAATTTCAAAACAAACTTTTCTATTCTCCTATCAAGAGTTGCCAAATGGATCTTTCCATCCTCTCTCTCCTCAGTGGTGACCTGCCCTGCGCCTCCTCCCATCCACAACGGGCTCCTGGAGGGATCCGTGTTTGAGTGGGGTACCAGCGTGAGCTACAGCTGCCTGCCCGGGTACCAGCTCTCCTTCCCGGCTATCCTCACCTGTGTGGGCCTGGGCTCCTGGAGAGGAGATCTGCCTCAGTGTCTGCGTGAGTCAACACAACAAACACCTTCATGTTTTAGAAATACAGGTTTCCAACTCTGTACAAATAGTTTTTTAGAGATACAGGTTTCCAACTCTGTACAAATAGTTTTTAGAGATACAGGTTTCCAACTCTTTACGAAGATGTTTAGAGATACAGGTTTCCAACTCTGTACAAATAGTTTTTTAGAGATACAGGTTTCCAACTCTGTACAAATAGTTTTTTACAGATACAGGTTTCCAACTCTGTACAAATACTTTTTAGAGATACAGGTTTCCAACTCTTTACGAAGATGTTTAGAGATACAGGTTTCCAACTCTGTACAAATAGTTTTTTAGAGATACAGGTTTCCAACTCTGTACAAAGATGTTTAGAGATACAGATTTCCAACTCTGTACAAATAGTTTTAGAGATACAGGTTTCCAACTCTGTACAAAGATGTTTAGAGATACAGATTTCCAACTCTGTACGAAGATGTTTAGGGATACAGATTTCCAACTCTGTACAAAGATGTTTAGAGATACAGATTTCCAACTCTGTACAAAGATGTTTAGAGATACAGATTTCCAACTCTGTACAAAAAGTTTTAGAGATACAGGTTTTCAACACGTAGATAATAATAATTTATTGTGTGTCCCTTTCTTGCATCTCAACAAACAACAGCACAGCATCACCAATAGGTGCATAAATACACATCAATCACAAACTATAGCATACAACACATGGATACGGTTCCTAATTCAGTTAGTAATTTATACTGGTGGGAATCAATGATTTCTGGGCTCTGGCGGTTTTGTTAAGATGGACTCTGTATCGGCGGCCTGATGCTAGGAGCTGGTACTCCTGGGTGGGATAGTTCGGTGGCAACTGCCATGGCATAATGTTTCAGAGATGTTCAACTCTGTACAAACATGTAGATTGTCATGGTATAATGTTTCAGAGATGTTCAACTCTGTACAAACATGTAGATTGCCATGGTATAATGTTTCAGAGATGTTCAACTCTGTACAAACATGTAGATTGCCATGGTATAATGTTTCAGAGATGTTCAACTCTGTACAAACATGTAGATTGTCATGGTATAATGTTTCAGAGATGTTCAACTCTGTACAAACATGTAGATTGCCATGGTATAATGTTTCAGAGATGTTCAACTCTGTACAAACATGTAGATTGTCATGGTATAATGTTTCAGAGATGTTCAACTCTGTACAAACATGTAGATTGCCATGGCATAATGTTTCTGAGATGTTCAACTCTCTACAAACACATATTGTTTCAGAGATGTACAAAGAGGTAGATTGCATATTGTACTGTTTAAAAATAGCATGTTGTCTTCTATATTGTGATGAATAATAAGTAGGCTTGCTACAGTGCACAGCTGAGCGATTGGAGATTTTTAACAATAGGACAAAGTGCTGAGCATGTAAATCCTGAAAAGTGATAATGTATGCATATTGTGCAGTAAATGCTTCCTCAATTATCCCCAGTAGATTGGTTCTACTAAGTCAAGTACAGTACAGAGTCAATACAGAGCTGGGTCCTTTCACTGCTAAATATACAGTGGGGAAAAAGTATTTAGTCAGCCACCAATTGTGCAAGTTCTCCCACTTAAAAAGATGAGAGAGGCCTGTAATTTTCATCATAGGTACACGTCAACAATGACAGACAAAATTAGGGAAAAAAATTCAGAAAATCCCTTTGTAGGATTTTTAATGAATTTATTTGCAAATTATGGTGGAAAATAAGTATTTGGTCAATAACAAAAGTTTATCTCAATACTTTGTTATATACCCTTTGTTGGCAATGACACAGGTCAAACGTTTTCTGTAAGTCTTCACAAGGTTTTCACATATTGTTGCTGGTATTTTGGCCCATTCCTCCATGCAGATCTCCTCTAGAGCAGTGATGTTTTGGGGCTGTCGCTGGGCAACACGGACTTTCAACTCCCTCCAAAGATTTTCTATGGGGTTGAGATCTGGAGACTGGCTAGGCCACTCCAGGACCTTGAAATGCTTCTTACGAAGCCACTCCTTCATTGCCCGGGCGGTGTGTTTGGGATCATTGTCATGCTGAAAGACCCAGCCACATTTCATCTTCAATGCCCTTGCTGATGGAAGGGGTTTTTCACTCAAAATCTCACAATACATGGCCCCATTCATTCTTTCCTTTACACGGATCAGTCGTCCTGGTCCTTTTGCAGAAAAACAGCCCCAAAGCATGATGTTTCCACCCCCATGCTTCACAGTAGGTATGGTGTTCTTTGGATGCAACTCAGCAGTTGAGATTTTACCAAAAATTAATATTTTGGTTTCATCTGACCATATGACATTCTCCCAATCCTCTTCTGGATCATCCAAATGCTCTCTAGCAAACTTCAGATGGGCCTGGACATGTACTGGCTTACGCAGGGGGACACGTCTGGCACTGCAGGATGAGTCCCTGGTGGCATAGTGTGTTACTGATGGTAGGCTTTGTTACTTTGGTCCCAGCTCTCTGCAGGTCATTCACTAGGTCCCCCCGTGTGGTTCTGGGATTTTTGCTCACCGTTCTTGTGATCATTTTGACCCCAAGGGGTGAGATCTTGCGTGGAGCCCCAGATCGAGGGAGATTATCAGTGGTCTTGTATGTCTTCCATTTCCTAATAATTGCTCCCACAGTTGATTTCTTCAAACCAAGCTGCTTACCTATTGCAGATTCAGTCTTCCCAGCCTGGTGCAGGTCTACAATTTTGTTTCTGGTGTCCTTTGACAGCTCTTTGGTCTTGGCCATAGTGGAGTTTGGAGTGTGACTGTTTGAGGTTGTGGACAGGTGTCTTTTATACTGATAACAAGTTCAAACAGGTGCCATTAATACAGTTAACGAGTGGAGGACAGAGGAGCCTCTTAAAGAAGAGGTTACAGGTCTGTGAGAGCCAGAAATATTGCTTGTTTGTAGGTGACCAAATACTTATTTTCCACCATAATTTGCAAATAAATTCATAAAAAATCCTACAATGTGATTTTCTGTTATTTTTTTCTCATTTTGTCTGTCATAGTTGACGTGTACCTATGATGAAAATTACAGGCCTCTCTCATCTTTTTAAGTGGGAGAACTTGCACAATTGGTGGCTGACTAAATACTTTTTTGCCCCACTGTAGAGATTAACACCACAGCAGTACAGTACAGTATAGGGTAATAACACTAGATTAACACCACAGCAGTACAGTATAGGGTAATATCACTAGATTAACACCACAGCAGTACGGTATAGGGTAATATCACTAGATTAACACCACAGCAGTACAGTATAGGGTAATAACACTAGATTAACACCACAGCAGTACAGTATAGGGTAATATCACTAGATTAACACCACAGCAGTACAGTATAGGGTAATATCACTAGATTAACACCACAGCAGTACGGTATAGGGTAATATCACTAGATTAACACCACAGCAGTACAGTATAGGGTAATAACACTAGATTAACACCACAGCAGTACAGTATAGGGTAATATCACTAGATTAACACCACAGCAGTACAGTATAGGGTAATAACACTAGATTAACACCACAGCAGTACAGTATAGGGTAATATCACTAGATTAACACCACAGCAGTACAGTATAGGGTAATAACACTAGATTAACACCACAGCAGTACAGTATAGGGTAATAACACTAGATTAACACCACAGCAGTACAGTATAGGGTAATAACACCACTAGATCCCTCATTCTCCCATCTGCACTTATAATATTGCTAAAGATAGAGGTACGTCTTCTCTACCAGGCAACATCATCATCAACAACAACATCAACATCATCAACAACAACATCTCTGCAGTTGTCTTGTCCAGCAGGGTTAGAGAGAGTAGCGTCATCTCAAATGGCACTGACAGGGCTCTGGTCAAATGTAGTGCACTATATAGGGAATAGGGTCCCATTTGGGACTCGGACTAGCGTCTCTCTGCATGTATACTGATAACTGGGAAGAATAGAAAATTCATCAAGGAAAGAAGTTAGGAGACTCCGAGCCTGAGTCCACAGGCGGGTTTAACACCGTACAGCTAGTTCTGCCCCCAGCCGTCCATCCCATCTACCTTATATTTCCATAAAACAGAAGGTTATCACTGAGGCTGCCGCTCAGAGCCGTGACAAATGGCTGTGTCACCTTTTTTGGTCCTTAACATTCTAGAATGCCAGTGGAATGTTGAGAGTCATAGTCGGAATATTGAGAATGGAATGTTGAGAGTCATTGTCGGAATGTTGAGAATGGAATGTTGAGAGTCATTGTCGGAATGTTGAGAATGGAATGTTGAGAGTCATTGTCGGAATGTTGAGAATGGAATGTTGAGAGTCATTGTCGGAATGTTGAGAATGGAATGTTGAGAGTCATTGTCGGAATGTTGAGAATGGAATGTTGAGAGTCATTGTCGGAATGTTGAGAATGGAATGTTGAGAGTCATTGTCGGAATGTTGAGAATGGAATGTTGAGAGTCATTGTCGGAATGTTGAGAATGGAATTTTGAGAGTCATTGTCGGAATGTTGAGAATGGAATGTTGAGAGTCATTGTCGGAATATTGAGAATGGAATGTTGAGAGTCATTGTCGGAATGTTGAGAATGGAATGTTGAGAGTCATTGTCGGAATGTTGAGAATGGAATTTTGAGAGTCATTGTCGGAATGTTGAGAATGGAATGTTGAGAGTCATTGTCGGAATGTTGAGAATGGAATGTTGAGAGTCATTGTCGGAATATTGAGAATGGAATGTTGAGAGTCATTGTCGGAATGTTGAGAATGGAATGTTGAGAGTCATTGTCGGAATATTGAGAATGGAATGTTGAGAGTCATTGTCGGAATATTGAGAATGGAATGTTGAGAGTCATTGTCGGAATATTGAGAATGGAATGTTGAGAGTCATTGTCGGAATGTTGAGAATGGAATGTTGGAATGTTTGACAGGAGACAATTCCATCAGAACCCTTGCAGTGTATTCAGTCCTTAGCATCTTTATCTGTTGGCATGTCACTAACACCTAAGAGGGAATGAATTCACAGTTCATATGTCTGGATCATTTAGACAAATATCAGTATTGAGGAATACATGAAATAAAGTAATAGACTGTAGTTTTAAGATATTTACAGACAGACGGACTGTTTTTCATTTTGTAATCTTGGTTAGTATTGCGTACTGAGAGGAAGCCATCTCCGGGCTGTTGTGCGGTAATGGCTTTTGGAGCCGGTGTGTTTTGGCTGTGTGTACGTAGCAAATAGAGAGAGAGAGAATGAGATATGGAGAACACTAAACTTATCTCTTCGTCCAGACCTGCAACGTGAGGCAGATGTCAAGTCCTGAGGAGCTGCAAGCTGCCGCCGGAACCACAGCCACATTGTTGACTTTATCCCCGTAGTGCTGCCTGATTCCCACGGCTGACTGCGTGACTTGACACAGTGACTCTGACTGCGTGACTGAGCACAGTGACTCTGACTGCATCCCAAATGCCACACTATTCCCTATATAGCGCCTTACTTCTGATCATACTTTTAATCAGATCCCTATGAGCTCTGGTCAAAAGTAGTGCACTATATAGGGGAATAGACTGCCATTTGGGATGCGAACCAGCTGACTCTGATCTCTCTCTCTCTCTCTCTCTCTGCTTTCTTATAATCTACCATTAAGCAGCTGAAGCCTGAAGCTAACTAGAACCCTGCTGATGGGGATCAGCTGGTGGAGAGGGAGAATGGCTGATTCTTCTGTTTCAGCTGGTGGAGAGGGAGAATGGCTGATTCTTCTGTTTCAGCTGGTGGAGAGGGAGAATGGCTGATTCTTCTGTTTCAGCTGGTGGAGAGGGAGAATGGCGGATTCCTCTGCTTCAGCTGGTGGAGAGGGAGAATGGCTGATTCCTCTGCTTCAGCTGGTGGAGAGGGAAAATGGCAGATTCTTCTGTTTCAGCTGGTGGAGAGGGAGAATGGCTGATTCCTCTGTTTCAGCTGGTGGAGAGGGAGAATGGCTGATTCTTCTGTTTCAGCTGGTGGAGAGGGAGAATGGCTGATTCCTCTCCTTCAGCTGGTGGAGAGGGAGAATGGCTGACTCCTCTGTTTCAGCTGGTGGAGAGGGAGAATGGCTGACTCCTCTGTTTCAGCTGGTGGAGAGGGAGAATGGCTGACTCCTCTGTTTCAGCTGGTGGAGAGGGAGAATGGCTGATTCCTCTGTTTCAGCTGGTGGAGAGGGAGAATGGCTGATTCTTGCTTCAGCTGCTGATTCTTCTGTTTCAGCTGGTGGAGAGGGAAAATGGCTGATTCCTCTGTTTCAGCTGGTGGAGAGGGAGAATGGCTGATTCCTCTGTTTCAGCTGGTGGAGAGGGAGAATGGCTGATTCCTCTGTTTCAGCTGGTGGAGAGGGAGAATGGCTGATTCCTCTGTTTCAGCTGGTGGAGAGGGAGAATGGCTGATTCCTCTGTTTCAGCTGGTGGAGAGGGAGAATGGCTGATTCCTCTGCTTCAGCTGGTGGAGAGGGAGAATGGCTGATTCCTCTGCTTCAGCTGGTGGAGAGGGAGAATGGCTGATTCCTCTGCTTCAGCTCCTGTTCGTCCTCTTCCATTTGATTAGGCAGACAGTGGAGTAGTGGAGGTGCTGTTAGCCACAGGGTTTCGTTCCATCCCTGCGCTACTGGCAGGGGTGGCAAATAGCACCCTATTCCCTTATTAGTGCACTACTTTTGACTGGGCTCTAGTCAGCCGTAGTGCACTACAGTATTTAGGGAGTAGGGTGCCATTTGGAACGGATACCGAGAGGTAGAGCTCTGAGTTTTTGTCTCTGTCTGGCACGGATGGCTTCAGTTGTGTTGTTAACCCCAAGGCCATGTCAGGAAATACATTTTTGAAGAGGGTAATTATTAAGATGTAACCCCGGGGTGGCTCCCCCCCTCTCTTCACCCCGCGGACACTGGAGTCTCTATTCAAAGTATCTTCTTACAGTAATTATTCACTGGTGGCTGGTGTCCAAAAAAACTCAACAATCAAATAAAATACCTGATTGAATCACTTGAAAAGAATCCAAACTAAAGTGATATACTGTATGATACCATATAATCTACCCATGGATAAATTATTGATATAAAAAACTGAATGTTTTAGTTATGTGCCAAAGAACAGCACAGTGAGGGTTGCTAAGGCATCACTTAATGGGGATCCACATCAAGAATACAAAGAAGAACACAGTGGTGGTTGCTATGGCTTCATTTAATGGGGATCCACATCAAGAATACAAAGAAGAGCACAGTGGTGGTTGCTAAGGCTTCACTTAATGGGGGATCCACATCAAGAATACAAGAAGAGCACAGTGGGGGTTGCTAAGGCTTCACTTAATGGGGGATCCACATCAAGAATACAAAGAAGAACACAGTGGTGGTTGCTAAGGCTTCACTTAATGGGGATCCACATCAAGAATACAAAGAAGAACACAGTGCGGGTTGCTAAGGCTTCACTTAATGGGGATCCACATCAAGACTACAAAGAAGAACACAGTGGTGGTTGCTAAGGCTTCACTTAATGGGGGATCCACATCAAGAATACAAAGAAGAGCACAGTGGTGGTTGCTAAGGCTTCACTTAATGGGGGATCCACATCAAGAATACAAGAAGAGCACAGTGGGGGTTGCTAAGGCTTCACTTAATGGGGGATCCACATCAAGAATACAAAGAAGAGCACAGTGGTGGTTGGTAAGGCTTCACTTAATGGGGGATCCACATCAAGAATACAAGAAGAGCACAGTGGGGGTTGCTAAGGCTTCACTTAATGGGGGATCCACATCAAGAATACAAAGAAGAGCACAGTGGTGGTTGGTAAGGCTTCACTTAATCGGGGTTCCACATCAAGAATACAAAGAAGAGCACAGTGGCGGTTGCTAAGGCTTCACTTAGTAGGGATCCACATCATGAATACAAAGAAGAGCACAGTGGTGGTTGCTAAGGCTTCACTTAATGGGGGATCCACATCAAGAACACAAAGAAGAGCACAGTGGTGGTTGCTAAGGCTTCACTTAATGGGGGATCCACATCTAGAATACAAAGAAGAGCACAGTGGTGGTTGCTAAGGCTTCACTTAATGGGGGATCCACATCAAGAATACAAGAAGAGCACAGTGGGGGTTGCTAAGGCTTCATTTAATGGGGATCCACATCAAGAATACAAAGAAGAACACAGTGCGGGTTGCTAAGGCTTCACTTAATGGGGATCCACATCAAGACTACAAAGAAGAACACAGTGGTGGTTGCTAAGGCTTCATTTAATAAGGGATCCACATCAAGAATACAAGAAGAGCACAGTGGGGGTTGCTAAGGCTTCACTTAATGGGGGATCCACATCAAGAATACAAAGAAGAGCACAGTGGTGGTTGGTAAGGCTTCACTTAATGGGGGATCCACATCAAGAATACAAGAAGAGCACAGTGGTGGTTGCTAAGGCTTCACTTAATGGGGGATCCACATCAAGAACACAAAGAAGAGCACAGTGGTGGTTGCTAAGGCTTCACCTAATGGGGGATCCACATCAAGAATACAAAGAAGAGCACAGTGGTGGTTGCTAAGGCTTCACATAATGGGTGATCCACATCTAGAATACAAAGAAGAGCACAGTGGTAGTTGCTAAGGCTTCACTTAATGGGGGATCCACATCAAGAATACAAGAAGAGCACAGTGGGGGTTGCTAAGGCTTCACTTAATGGGGGATCCACATCTAGAATACAAAGAAGAGCACAGTGGTGGTTGCTAAGGCTTCACTTAATGGGGATCCACATCAAGAATACAAAGAAGAGCACAGTGGTGGTTGCTAAGGCTTCACTTAATGGGGATCCACATCAAGAATACATAATAAATCATAAACAAGTTAACTAAAGCCAATGTTTTGGTCTCTCCACTCCCACCATTTAATATGCCATAGAATCGGCCAATCCAATATGAAACATTTATAAAATGAGCATGACTGAAGAATATGTTTTAGTTATGTGGAATATGTTTTCATTATGTGGAATATGTTTTCGTTATGTGGAATATGTTTTAGTTATGTGGAATATGTTTTAGTTATGTGGAATATGTTTTAGTTATGTAGAATATGTTTTCATTATGTGGAATATGTTTTCGTTATGTGGAATATGTTTTAGTTATGTGGAATATGTTTTAGTTATGTGGAATATGTTTCAAACCGTGATGCCCCAAAAGAACCCCAGGAAGAATAGGTCTAATTAAGTTGTCAGTTAACGGGGATTCATAATAATGAAGGCAAACCAATCCTTTAGTTTCTCACGGCTTCGCTGCTTGAACCCCTCTCTGATTCAGAGGGTTTGGGTTAAATGCGGAAGACACATGTGCATCTGACTAGGTATCCCCCTTTCCCTTTCCCTAATGAATAATTAATCACAGCTCTCAAACTCATTCCATGGAGGGCTGAATGTGTCTGTGCGTTTTCACTCTTCCCTTGTACTTGAACTCTCCTCACCTGCTTGTCTAGGTCTTCATTGATTAGTTAGGAACTCCCCTCACCTGCTTGTCTAGGTCTTCATTGATTAGTTAGGAACTCCCCTCACCTGCTTGTCTAGGTCTTCATTGATTAGTTAGGAACTCCCCTCACCTGCTTGTCTAGGTCTTCATTGATTAGTTAGGAACTCCCCTCACCTGCTTGTCTAGGTCTTCATTTATTAGTTAGGAACTCCCCTCACCTGCTTGTCTAGGTCTTCATTGATTAGTTAGGAACTCCCCTCACCTGCTTGTCTAGGTCTTCATTGGAAACAAATTGAAAGGAAATAACAAAACCAGCAGCCATTGGGCCCTCACATGGAATGAGTTGGACACCCCTGGAATAAATGAAGAATAACCCACTGAATTAAAGCCAGGGTTTTGGGTCTCTCCAGTCCAGCCATCTAATATGCCATATGATCTGCCCGTGCACTATAAACATGGATAAAACAAACATGAGTGAGGAATTTGTTTCATTTATGAGTCAGGATGAATTCAGTGAACTAAAGCCAATGTTTATGAGTCAGGATGAATTCAGTGAACTAAAAAGCCAATGTTTATGAGTCAGGATGAATTCAGTGAACTAAAGCCAATGTTTATGAGTCAGGATGAATTCAGTGAACTAAAAAGCCAATGTTTATGAGTCAGGATGAATTCAGTGAACTAAAAAGCCAATGTTTATGAGTCAGGATGAATTCAGTGAACTAAAGCCAATGTTTATGAGTCAGGATGAATTCAGTGAACTAAAGCCAATGTTTATGAGTCAGGATGAATTCAGTGAACTAAAGCCAATGTTTATGAGTCAGGATGAATTCAGTGAACTAAAGCCAATGTTTATGAGTCAGGATGAATTCAGTGAACTAAAGCCAATGTTTATGAGTCAGGATGAATTCAGTGAACTAAAAAGCCAATGTTTTGGGCCTCTCCATTCCAGCCAGGTTCTGTGGAGACCCTGGTACCCCAGCCAGGGGAAAAAGAGAAGGACGTAGTTTAATCTACAAGTCTGAGGTTACCTTCAGCTGTAGTGCCCCCTATGTCCTGGTGGGGTCAACTACACGCATCTGTCAGGACGACAGCACCTGGAGCGGCTCTCAGCCACGATGCATAGGTAGGTAACAACATCATACTGTAACTGCTACAGTCTATAGGTAACAACAACATCATACTGTAACAGCTACAGTCTATAGCAGTGGTTCTTAACCTTGTTGGAGGTACTGACCCCCACCAGTTTCATATGCGCATTCACCGAACCCTTCTTAATTGGAAAAATAAAATTCAAAACATAGGTATATATTTTACTGGTGCACAAAATGAACCGTGCATCAACATCAGTGTTCAAAGAACAAAACCATTAAAACATGATTTTCACACAAAAACAAAAACATAATAATGAATATTTACTGCAAATCAGTGTGACTTCTGCTGTTGCCTTTCAGAGACCAGTTCAGAAATGCGCGGCTTCACCTTGGCAAGTGCCACTCTCATGTCATTTTCGCAACAAAGTCTGTTCCTTTTCTTCGTTTTTATGTCCAGCATCCTCGAAAAGGATTGCTCGCAAAGATATGTTGTAACAAACGGTATGAAAATCTCCAGAGCTTCCTTAGCAATAACAGGGTACGTTACCATTTGTTGACACCAAAACGTTGAGAGCGTTGTTGTTCTGAAGAGTTGCTGTTGTACCTGGCTCTGCTGAATTTCAATGATTTCATCGAGGTATTCATCATTGACATCTGTTGTCTCAACACTAAACGTGAACGGCTGTCTCACCCATGCTGGATATGACTCTCTTGTAGGGAAGTATCCGTCGAGAGACTTTGCAAGCTCATCTAAGTGCGTGGCAATTGCTTGCTTCAGTTCCGCGGGTACAGAAATGTCTCCGATTCCAGATACATCTTCGATCTTACTTACACAGTCGTCCAGCAGGGGAAAGTTTGCGAAGTTATATCGAAATCAAACGATGTACCATCACGACAGTCACAATTCGACTACTGAGCGCGCCAAATTCCCTGCAGCACAGATAGGCCAAGCGATGTTGCGTGATCACCTGCAGCCAATGATGGCCAAGCGGGGCGTGTCATCACGAATCATATGAGTCGGGTGTGTGTCTTGACCTCCGCCGAACCCCTGAGACTGACTCACCAAACCCCTGGGGTTCGATCGAACCCAGGTTAAGAACCACTGGTCTATAGGTAACACCATACTGTAACAGCTACAGTCTATAGGTAACAACATCATACTGTAACAGCTACAGTCTATAGGTAACACCATCATACTGTAACAGCTACAGTCTATAGGTAACACCATACTGTAACAGCTACAGTCTATAGGTAACAACATCATACTGTAACAGCTACAGTCTATAGGTAACAACATCATACTGTAACAGCTACAGTCTATAGGTAACACCATCATACTGTAACAGCTACAGTCTATAGGTAACACCATCATACTGTAACAGCTACAGTCTATAGGTAACACCATACTGTAACAGCTACAGTCTATAGGTAACAACATCATACTGTAACAGCTACAATCTATAGGTAACATCATACTGTAACAGCTACAATCTATAGGTAACATCATACTGTAACAGCTACAGTCTATAGGTAACAACATCATACTGTAACAGCTACAGTCTATAGGTAATATCATACTGTAACAGCTACAGTATATAGGTAACATCATACTGTAACAGCTACAGTCTATAGGTAACAACATCATACTGTAACAGCTACAGTCTATAGGTAACATCATACTGTAACAGCTACAGTCTATAGGTAACAACATCATACTGTAACAGCTACAGTCTATAGGTAACATCATACTGTAACAGCTACAGTCTATAGGTAACATCATACTGTAACAGCTACAGTCTATAGGTAACACCATCATACTGTAACAGCTACAGTCTATAGGTAACATCATACTGTAACAGCTACAGTCTATAGGTAACACCATCATACTGTAACAGCTACAGTCTATAGGTAACAACATCATACTGTAACAGCTACAGTCTATAGGTAACAACATCATACTGTAACAGCTACAGTCTATAGGTAACACCATCATACTGTAACAGCTACAGTCTATAGGTAACATCATACTGTAACAACTACAGTCTATAGGTAACAACATCATACTGTAACAGCTACAGTCTATAGGTAACACCCTCATACTGTAACAGCTACAGTCTATAGGTAACAACATCATACTGTAACAGCTACAGTTTATAGGTACAACATCATACTGTAACAACTACAGTCTATAGGTAACAACATCATACTGTAACAGCTACAGTCTATAGGTAACATCATACTGTAACAACTACAGTCTATAGGTAACAACATACTGTAACAGCTACAGTCTATAGGTTAAACTAACGATGTAAATGGAATGATCCAAAATGTACCGATAGTGGCTAATATTTAACATGATAAACAAATTGTAAAAAATAAAATAAAAATGCTGTGAAAAGTCTGAGCACATAATGAAAACATTCCTTAAATCATAAATGGTAGGTTTGGTGCCAAACTGTAATTTGGAGCATGGCTAAAGAAGCCTGTTAGCATGAACCATCTTGATCTGGCAAGCTACAGTATCCCTACAAAGAGACACAGATCCAGATGGCTCGTAGGAGGCTAGAAGCCTATAGCTTGGCTCTCCAAATGTCATCCCTGCAAGCTATAAGGCCAGCGTTTCATAAACTCCACTGTGGAAAAGTTGATATGTTGATATGCTTCAGTTTGCTGCCGTATGACTGGTTTCACATTTGTCTCCAGCGATCATAAGGTCAAGTATCAAATCAAATGTCAAATCAAATTTATTTATAAAGCCCTTCTTACATCAGCTGATATAGATCTTAAACAATTGTCATTTACACTACCGTTCAAAAGTTTGGGGTCACTTAAAAATCTCCTTGTTTTTGAAAGAAATGCAAATTTTTTTGTCCATTAAAATAACTTCAAATTGATCAGAAATACAGTGTAGACATTGTTAATGTTGTAAATTACTATTGTAGCTGGATACAGCTGATTCTTTATGGAATATCTACATAGGCGTACAGAGGACCATCACTCCTGTGTTCCAATGGCACATTGTGTTAGCTAATCCAAGTTTATCATTTTAAAAGGCGAATTGATCATTAGAAAACCCTTTTGCAATTATGTTAGCGCAGCTGAAAACTGTTGTTCTGCAAATAAGCAATAAAACTGGCCTTCTTTAGACTAGTTGAGTATCTGGAGCATCAGCATTTGTGAGTTCGATTACAGGCTCAAAATGGCCAGAAACAAAGAACTTTCTTCTGAAACTCGTCAGTCTATTCTTGTTCTGAGAAATGAAGGCTATTCCATGCGAGAAATTGCCAAGAAACTGAAGATCTCGTACAACGCTTTGACTACTCCCTTCACAGAACAGCGCAAACTGGCTCTAACCAGAATAGAAAGAGGAGTGGGAGGCCCCGGTGCACAACTGAGCAAGAGGACAAGTACATTAGAGTGTCTAGTTTGAGAAACAGATGCCTCACAAGTCCTCAACTGGCAGCTTCATTAAATAGTACCCGCAAAACACCAGTCTCATCGTCAACAGTGAAGAGACAACTCTGGGATGCTGGCCTTCTAGGCAGAGTTCCTCTCTCCAGTGTTCTTTTGCCCATCTTAATATTTATATTGGCCAGTCTGAGATATTGCTTTTTCTTTGCAACTCTGCTTAGAAGGTCAGCATCCCCGGAGTCGCCTCTTCACTGTTGACTGGTATTTTGCAGGTACTATTTAATGAAGCAAAAACAAGGACATTTCTAAGTGACCCCAAACTTTTTGAACGGTAGTGTATATTTACAGTCCCCTTGTCCAACAAACAGCTGACTCATTTACCTGGATCTGACCAATAGCTGTTATTAATGTGTAAATGACGGTGCATGGAGAATGGTGTTATATCTATCAGAAAAAAGAGGGTAGATGGTGTTCCACTTAGAACCGACAATTATGCAAGACCTTATTGATCGTTTCATCAAAGGTGGTGCAATTATGAGGGATTTAAGTCAAGGTACGAATACACCATTTACGTGCGCATAATTCCTGGTCTGAATCGGGTCTGAATCGGCCCCCATATGTTTAAAAGACTCCACAAAGTGCAATCTATGCTTCCGTAGATATGACAGACTCATCATCGTGATAGTAACCCAGGGTGATTATGATCTATGTCCTTCTAGAACCATCCAGGACGACCTGTGAGAACCCGGGAACACCTGAATACGGCTCCATGAACATCAGCCTGGGCTTCAAGGTACGGTATAAAGAACTGTGTTCTGTACTAGATATCTTTTAAAGTGGAAATCTGGGATTGGTACATCCATGGTTAAAACAAATCATTTTAAACTCATAGACGGTCAGTCCTTGCATCCATAGCTCTGTCTATGAATTTGAGAGTGGTTACATTTCCCCCAGCCCCATTCCCTCAGCTTTTTACCAAAGAAAGTGGTGACCATTTTGAATCCCAGTGCAGTATGTTAGACTGGGACTGTACTGTACCAATGATGATAGAGTACTGTAAGGTTTAAAACTGTCCCGTTCTGAGGGTGCAGTATGTTAGACTGGGACTGTACTGTACCAATGATGATAGAGTACTGTAAGGTTTAAAACTGTCCCGTTCTGATGGTGCAGTATGTTAGACTGGGACTGTACTGTACCAACGATGATAGAGTACTGTAAGGTTTAAAACTGTCCCGTTCTGAGGGTGCAGTATGTTAGACTGGGACTGTACTGTACCAACGATGATAGAGTACTGTAAGGTTTAAAACTGTCCCGTTCTGAGGGTGCAGTATGTTAGACTGGGACTGTACCAACGATGATAGAGTACTGTAAGGTTTAAAACTGTCCCGTTCTGAGGGTGCAGTATGTTAGACTGGGACTGTACCAACGATGATAGAGTACTGTAAGGTTTAAAACCGTCCCGTTCTGAGGGTGCAGTATGTTAGACTGGGACTGTACTGTACCAACGATGATAGAGTACTGTAAGGTTTAAAACTGTCCCGTTCTGAGGGTGCAGTATGTTAGACTGGGACTGTACCAACGATGATAGAGTACTGTAAGGTTTAAAACTGTCCCGTTCTGAGGGTGCAGTATGTTAGACTGGGACTGTACCAACGATGATAGAGTACTGTAAGGTTTAAAACTGTCCCGTCCAGAGGGTGCAGTATGTTAGACTGGGACTGTACTGTACCAACGATGATAGAGTACTGTAAGGTTTAAAACTGTCCCGTCCAGAGGGTGCAGTATGTTAGACTGGGACTGTACCAACGATGATAGAGTACTGTAAGGTTTAAAACTGTCCCGTTCTGAGGGTGCAGTATGTTAGACTGGGACTGTACCAACGATGATAGAGTACTGTAAGGTTTAAAACTGTCCCGTCCAGAGGGTGCAGTATGTTAGACTGGGACTGTACCAACGATGATAGAGTACTGTAAGGTTTAAAACTGTCCCGTCCAGAGGGTGCAGTATGTTAGACTGGGACTGTACTGAGATGTGATGATATGTGAAACCACAGGGTCTTTTCAAAGGCAGTCCAACCCACCACCAGCTGGAAGATCTAAATGTGTCTGGATTGGAATCATCTTGTATTCTGTTGGATGATTCTGTTGGATGATGTTATGTTGGCGTAAGGCAAGGCATGGCAGGCTGCAAGACATTTCATCTCAGCAGGACATTGATATACACAGTTCCTTCAACTCTCTCTGACTCACTCACTCACTCACTCACTCACTCACTCACTCACTCACTCACTCACTCACTCACTCACTCACTCACTCACTCACTGTCTCTCTCTCTCTCTCTCTCTCTCTCTCTGTCTCTCTCTCTCTCTCTGTCTCTCTCTCTGTCTCTCTGTCTCTCTCTCTGTCTCTCTCTCTCTCTCTCTCTCTCTCTCTGTCTCTCTCTCTCTCTCTCTCTCTCTCTCTCTCTCTCTCTCTCTCTCTCTCTCTCTCTCTCTCTCTGTCTCTGTCTCTGTCTCTCTCTCTCTGTCTCTGTCTCTGTCTCTCTCTCTCTGTCTCTCTCTCTCTCTCTCTCTCTCTCTCTCTCTGTCTCTCTCTCTCTCTGTTAGCCTTCATTAGACTAAACTGTACTTCTGAGAACTCCTTAGTTTATTTGATGTGCTCTACACACATTTCCAATAGTGATGCAATATAAATACTGAAAAAAAATACTGTTGTGAAATGACTAATGCAGTTAATAGACAAGACTGTCTTTTGGGGTTAATTAGACTTAACTGTCTTTTGGGGTTAATTAGACTAAACTGTCTTTTGGGGTTAATTAGACTTAACTGTCTTTTGGGGTTAATTAGACTTAACTGTCTTTTGGGGTTAATTAGACTTAACTGTCTTTTTAGGTTAATTAGACTAAACTGTCTTTTGGGGTTAATTAGACTAAACTGTCTTTTTAGGTTAATTAGACTTAACTGTCTTTTGGGGTTAATTAGACTTAACTGTCTTTTGGGGTTAATTAGACTTAACTGTCTTTTGGAGGTTAATTAGACTAAACTGTCTTTTTAGGTTAATTAGACTAAACTGTCTTTTTAGGTTAATTAGACTAAACTGTCTTTTTAGGTTAATTAGACTTAACTGTCTTTTGGGGTTAATTAGACTTAACTGTCTTTTGGGGTTAATTAGACTTAACTGTCTTTTGGGGTTAATTAGACTTAACTGTCTTTTTAGGTTAATTAGACTTAACTGGAGTCATCAAGATCCTACATCTGTATCCTGAAATAACATATTTCCTCTTAGAGAAACACCATCAGTTTAGTCATGGTCTGTCTGTCTGTCTGTCTGTCTGTCTGTCTGTCTGTCTGTCTGTCTGTCTGTCTGTCTGTCTGTCTGTCTGTCTGTCTGTCTGTCTGTCTGTCTGTCTGTCTGTCTGTCTGTCTGTCTGTCTGTCTGTCTGTCTGTCTGTCTGTCTGTCTGTCTCCCCTCGGTGGTCCGTCCGGTGGCGTTTCGTCCTGTCTGTCTGTCTGTCTGTCTGTCTGTCTGTCTGTCTCTCTGTCTCTCTGTCTCTCTGTCTGTCTCTCTGCGCCGGTGGGCAGTAAGGGGTTTAGTAATGTCTGTCTCTCTGTCTGTCTCTCTGAACCAGGTGGGCAGTAAGGGGTTTAGTAATGTCTGTCTCTCTGTCTGTCTCTCTGAACCAGGTGGGCAGTAAGGGGTTTAGTAATGTCTGTCTGTCTGTCGGTCTGTCTGTCTCTCTGAACCAGGTGGGCAGTAAGGTGTTTAGTAATGTCTGTCTCTCTGTCTGTCTCTCTGAACCAGGTGGGCAGTAAGGGGTTTAGTAATGTCTGTCTGTCTGTCTCTCTGAACCAGGTGGGCAGTAAGGGGTTTAGTAATGTCTCTCTGTCTGTCTCTCTGAACCAGGTGGGCAGTAAGGGGTTTAGTAATGTCTGTCTGTCTGTCTCTCTGAACCAGGTGGGCAGTAAGGGGTTTAGTAATGTCTGTCTGTCTGTCTCTCTGAACCAGGTGGGCAGTAAGGGGTTTAGTAATGTCTCTCTGTCTGTCTCTCTGAACCAGGTGGGCAGTAAGGGGTTTAGTAATGTCTGTCTGTCTGTCTCTCTGAACCAGGTGGGCAGTAAGGGGTTTAGTAATGTCTGTCTGTCTGTCTCTCTGAACCAGGTGGGCAGTAAGGGGTTTAGTAATGTCTCTCTGTCTGTCTCTCTGAACCAGGTGGGCAGTAAGGGGTTTAGTAATGTCTGTCTGTCTGTCTCTCTGAACCAGGTGGGCAGTAAGGGGTTTAGTAATGTCTGTCTGTCTGTCTCTCTGAACCAGGTGGGCAGTAAGGGGTTTAGTAATGTCTGTCTGTCTGTCTCTCTGAACCAGGTGGGCAGTAAGGGGTTTAGTAATGTCTGTCTGTCTGTCTCTCTGAACCAGGTGGGCAGTAAGGGGTTTAGTAATGTCTGTCTGTCTGTCTCTCTGAACCAGGTGGGCAGTAAGGGGTTTAGTAATGTCTCTCTGTCTGTCTCTCTGAACCAGGTGGGCAGTAAGGGGTTTAGTAATGTCTGTCTGTCTCTCTGAACCAGGTGGGCAGTAAGGGGTTTAGTAATGTCTGTCTGTCTCTCTGAACCAGGTGGGCAGTAAGGGGTTTAGTAATGTCTGTCTGTCTCTCTGAACCAGGTGGGCAGTAAGGGGTTTAGTAATGTCTGTCTGTCTGTCTCTCTGAACCAGGTGGGCAGTAAGGGGTTTAGTAATGTCTCTCTGTCTGTCTCTCTGAACCAGGTGGGCAGTAAGGTGGAGTTCCAGTGCCAGCAGGGCCACCTACTCCAGGGTTCCACCACCCGACTCTGCCTGTCTGACCTCACCTGGAGCGGCTCTCAGCCAACATGCATCCGTGAGCTCTCCTTATCTCTTCCTCTGTCATCTTCCTCGCCTTACCTCTTCTTGTCTGTCTGTCTCTTCTCCCTCCACCTCTCCTCTCTCCTCTCTCTCCTCTCCTATTCCTCAGTCCTCAGTCCTCTCTCCTCTCCTCTCTCTCTGCTCTCACAACCTCTCCTCTCTCCTCTATTCTCCCTCCACCTCTCCTCTCTCCTCTCTCCCCTCTCCTATCCCTCAGTCCTCAGTCCTCTCTCCTCTTCCTATCCTCTTTCCTCTCTCCTCTCCCTCAGTCCTCTCTCCTCTCCACTCTCTCTGCTCTCACAACCTCTCCGCTCTCCTCTTTCCCCTCTCCTATTCCTCAGTCCTCTCTCCTCTTACTATCCTCTCTCCTCTCTCCTCTCATATACCTCAGTCCTCTCTCCTCTTGCTATCCTCTCTTCTCTCTCCTCTCCTATACCTCAGTCCTCTCTCCTCTTCCTATCCTCTCTCTTCTCTCCTCTCCTATACCTCAGTCCTCTCTCCTCTCCTCTCTCTCTCTGCTCTCACAACCTCTCCTCTCTCCGCTCTCCTCTCTTCTCCCTCCACCTCTCCTCTTCCTCTCTCCACTCTCCACTCTCCTCTCTCCTCTCTCCTCTCTCCTCCCTCCTTTCTCCTCTCTCCTCTCTCCACTCTCCTCCCTCCTCTCTCCTCCCTCCTCCCTCCTCTCTCCTCCCTCCTCTCTCCTCTCTCCTCTCTCCTCTCTCCTCTCTCCTCTCTCCTCCCTCCTTTCTCCTCTCTCCTCTCTCCACTCTCCTCTTCCTCTCTTCTCCCTCCTCCCTCCTCTCCTTTCCACTCCACATCTCCTGCTCCACTCTGCAATCAACACCATGCCTTTATGAGTCTGTCTACCAGTGAAGTGTTGTTGACATGATTACTGATGTGTAGTGTAGCCTGAAGCGTGTAGGGCTGGTGCCGGGCCAATTGCTGGCTGTTTTTCTAAACCAGAGGGGCTTTTCAACTGGGACCCGTCACATCACATGTGGAGTAAACACATGACTGATGTATTTAACGTTAGTATTTTAAGAGTGATAAGTATGTGCTATTTACACTTATTCATCCAACATTAAAAGGGAACATTAGTACTGTACACATTTGCATAGGATTATGATTTATTGCTGTAAATGCTGATGAAAATTATATTTCGTAATCACTATTCCATAACTACTCCCCTAGACAGAATCCCCATTAGAATTACCCTTTGATGAAAAATGGCTTTGTTAGCTAATACAACGTCTGTATCCTCCAGTTATAAACCAACGGTGTGCCTGTGTGGTTATTTATGTCCAGTATCTCAGTGGTCTTTCTGATCTGTCTACTGCACTGCCATGTGGTGTGTTCCTGTCCTGGCCTGTCCTGGCCTGGCTGGTCCTGGCTGGTCCTGGCTGGTCCTGGCCTGTCCTGGCCTGTCCTGGCTGGTCCTGGCCTGTCCTGGTCTGTCCTGGCTGGTCCTGGCTGGTCCTGGCTGTCCTGGCCTGTCCTGGCCTGTCCTGGCCTGTCCTGGCCTGTCCTGGCTGGTCCTGGCCTGTCCTGGTCTGTCCTGGCTGGTCCTGGCCTGTCCTGGCCTGTCCTGGTCTGTCCTGGCTGGTCCTGGCCTGTCCTGGCCTGTCCTGGCCAGTCCCACTGTGGTTGAGGCTTGGCTGGGGTTAGCCATTCAAATAGTGCTGTTCGGTTCTGGCCCTCTCTTCTCCTCCCCTCCTCATAATGTTCCCATTCTGTCTGTCTGTCTGTCTGTCTGTCTGTCTGTCTGTCTGTCTGTCTGTCTGTCTGTCTGTCTGTCTGTCTGTCTGTCTGTCTGTCTGTCTGTCTGTCTGTTTTTTGTTGCTACTGTGTGGTCCTATGTGGTCCTGTGTGGTCCTGTCCTGTCTGGTCCTGTCCTGTCTGGTCCTGTGTGGTCCTGTCCTGTCTGGTCCAAACAAGTAGCCAGCTGTCATAAGGACAGGATGTCCATCTCAAATGGCACCCTATGGGCCCTGGTAAAAAGTAGTGCACTACATTGGGAATAGGGCTCTGGTCTAAAGTAGTGCACTACATAGGGAATAGGGTGTTATTTGAGACACCACCCCTTTGAGTCTCTGGTCCTGTCTGGTCCTGTCTGGTCCTGTCTGGTCCTGTCTGGTCCTGTCCTGTCTGGTCCTGTCCTGTCTGGTCCTGTCTGGTCCTGTCCTGTCTGGTCCTGTCTGGTCCTGTCTGGTCCTGTCTGGTCCTGTGTGGTCCTGTCCTGTGTGGTCCTGTCAGGTCCTGTCTTGCCTGGTCCTGTCCTGTCTGGTCCTGTCCGGTCCTGTCCTGTCTGATCCTGTCTGGTCCTGTGTGGTCCTGTCCTGTGTGGTCCTGTCTGGTCCTGTCTGGTCCTGTGTGGTCCTGTCCTGTGTGGTCCTATCTGGTCCTGTCCTGTCTGGTCCTGTGTGGTCCTGCCTGGTCCTGTGTGGTCCTGTCTGGTCCTGTCCTGTCCTGTCTGGCCCCACTGTGGTTGAGGCTTGGTCTTGGTCCTCCCTCCTCCTCCCTAACGTCCCCCTCCTACCCATGTCTGTGTGTGAGCCGTCCTGCAGCTGGAGACAGCCACAGCCTCTCATTTCATCTACTCTCAGCGGGAGAGAGGAAGGGGGGGAGAGGAAGGGAGGAGGGTGAGATGAAGAGGAGCGAGAGAGAGAGAGAGAGCCCCCTGAGACACTGTCTTTCTCCCTCCTCCCTCCCTCCTCCTCCCTCTCCTCCCTCCTCCTCCCTCTCCTCCCTCCTCCATCTTCTCCTCTCTGAGGAGCAGAACATAGCCCTTTCATCTTCCCTGTTTTCTTTCACGCCCGATTAGAGTTAATGTCACTAAAATAACATGAAGGGCCAATTCACTGCTGTGACTCTGTCATTAAAACAACATGAAGGGCCAATTCACTGCTGTGACTCTGTTATTAAAACGCCATGAAGGGCCAATTCACTGCTGTGACTCTGTCATTAAAACAACATGAAGGGCCAATTCACTGCTGTGACTCTGTCATTAAAACGCCATGAAGGGCCAATTCACTGCTGTGACTCTGTCATTAAAACAACATGAAGGGCCAATTCACTGCTGTGACTCTGTCATTAAAACAACATGAAGGGCCAATTCACTGCTGTGACTCTGTCATTAAAACGCCATGAAGGGCCAATTCACTGCTGTGACTCTGTCATTAAAACGCCATGAAGGGCCAATTCACTGCTGTGACTCTGTTATTAAAACAACATGAAGGGCCAATTCACTGCTGTGACTCTGTTATTAAAACAACATGAAGGGCCAATTCACTGCTGTGACTCTGTCATTAAAACAACATGAAGGGCCAATTCACTGCTGTGACTCTGTCATTAAAACGCCATGAAGGGTCAATTCACTGCTGTGACTCTGTCATTAAAACAACATGAAGGGCCAATTCACTGCTGTGACTCTGTCATTAAAACAACATGAAGGGCCAATTCACTGCTGTGACTCTGTTATTAAAACAACATGAAGGGCCAATTCACTGCTGTGACTGTCATTAAAACAACATGAAGGGCCAATTCACTGCTGTGACTCTGTTATTAAAACAACATGAAGGACCAATTCACTGCTGTGACTCTGTTATTAAAACGCCATGAAGGGCCAATTCACTGCTGTGACTCTGTCATTAAAACAACATGAAGGGCCAATTCACTGCTGTGACTCTGTCATTAAAACAACCCAATTCACTGCTGTGACTCTGTCATTAAAACAACATGAAGGGCCAATTCACTGCTGTGACTCTGTCATTAAAACAACATGAAGGGCCAATTCACTGCTGTGACTCTGTCATTAAAACAACATGAAGGGCCAATTCACTGCTGTGACTCTGTCATTAAAACAACATGAAGGGCCAATTCACTGCTGTGACTCTGTCATTAAAACAACATGAAGGGCCAATTCACTGCTGTGACTCTGTCATTAAAACAACATGAAGGGCCAATTCACTGCTGTGACTCTGTTATTAAAACTCCATGAAGGGCCAATTCACTGCTGTGACTGTCATTAAAACAACATGAAGGGCCAATTCACTGCTGTGACTCTGTCATTAAAACGCCATGAAGGGCCAATTCACTGCTGTGACTCTGTCATTAACTCATATCTTCAACTCATTGGTTTAGTAGATTCAGGATATCTTCAACTCATTGGTTTAGTAGATTCAGGATATCTTCAACTCATTGGTTTAGTAGATTCAGGATATCTTCAACTCATTGGTTTAGTAGATTCAGGATATCTTCAACTCATTGGTTTAGTAGATTCAGGATATCTTCAACTCATTGGTTTAGTAGATTCAGGATATCTTCAACTCATTGGTTTAGTAGATTCAGGATATCTTCAACTCATTGGTTTAGTAGATTCAGGATATCTTCAACTCATTGGTTTAGTAGATTCAGGATATCTTCAACTCATTGGTTTAGTAGATTCAGGATATCTTCAACTCATTGGTTTAGTAGATTCAGGATATCTTCAACTCATTGGTTTAGTAGATTCAGGATATCTTCAACTCATTGGTTTAGTAGATTCAGGATATCTTCAACTCATTGGTTTAGTAGATTCAGGATATCTTCAACTCATTGGTTTAATAGATTCAGGATATCTTCAACTCATTGGTTTAATAGATTCAGGATATCTTCAAAGCAGTCTGGTATTTTGTCAACACTGCAGCCAGTCTTTGTTCACAGTCCTAATGGGGAGGCAATATATATCTGCGTCTCAAATGGAGCCTTATGAACTCTGGTGAAACGGAGTGTACTAAATAGGGCATAGGGTGCCATAGGGTCCTTATCTAAAGTAGTGCACTATATAGGGAATAGGGTGCCATTTGGACCTGGTCTATAGTAGTGCACTATATAGGGAATAGGGTACCATTGGGTCCAGGTCTAAAGTAGTGCACTATATAGCACTATATGCAAACACATCTACTGCTCTCTCATTTGACCAACAACTTGCTTTAGACCAACCAGGAAAACCTTGAGACGCCTGCTAATACAAACACTGATTTCTTCATTATCAGGGATCCGCACCCCAGGAAACCCTGCTTCTCTGAGTCCATACACTCTATACACGCTGATCTACCCCCAAACCAATATCCACGTGTACAGTGCCTTGCAAAAGTGTTCATCCCCCTTGGCGTTTTTCCTATTTTGTTTCATTACAACCTGTAATTTAAATAGATTTTTATTTGGATTTAATGTAATGGACATACAGAAAATAGTTTAAATTGGGGAAGTGAAATGTAAAAAATAACTTGTTTAAAAAAATTATTAAAATAAAATCGTGAAAGTGTTGCGTGCATATATATTCACCCCCGTTGTCCCTAAATAAGATCTGGTGCAACCAATTACCTTCAGAAGTCACATAATTAATTAAATAAAGTTCACCTCTGTGCAATCTAAGTGTCACATGACAGTATATATACACCTGTTCTGAAAGGCCCCAGAGTCTGCAACAACACTAAGCAAGGGGCACCACCAAGCAAGCGGCACCATGAAGACCAAGGAGCTCTCCAACAGGTCAGGGACAAAGTTGTGGAGAAGTACAGATCAGGGTTGGGTTATAAAAAAATATCAGAAACTATGAACATCCCACGGAGCACCATTAACCCATTATTCAAAAATGGAAAGATTGTGTCACCACAACAAACCTGCCAAGAGAGGGCCGCCTACCAAAAATCACAGACCAGGCAAGGATGGCATTAATCAGAGAGGCAACAAAGAGACCAAAGATAACCCTGAAGGAGCTGCAAAGCTCCACAGCGGAGATGGGAGTATCTGTCCATAGGATAAAAATAAAAATAAATAAGCACACGTTTGGTGTTCGCCAATAGACATGTGGGAGACTCCCCAAACATATGGAAGAAGGTACTCTGGTCAGATGAGACTAAAATGTTGCTTTTTGGCCATCAAGGAAAATGCTATTTCTGGTGCAAACCCAACATCTCTCATCTCCCCGAGAACACCATCCCCACAGTGAAGCATGGTGGTGACAGCATCATGTTTTGGGGATGTTTTTCATCGGCAGGGACTGGGAAACTGGTCAGAATTGAAGGAATGATGGATGGCACTAAATACAAGGAAATTCTTGAGGGAAACCTGTTTCAGTCTTCCAGAGATTTGAGACTGGGACGGAGGTTCACCTTCCAGCAGGACAATGACCCTAAGCATACTGCTAAAGCAACACTCGAATGGTTTAAGGGGAAACATTTAAATGTCTTGGAATGGCCTAGTCAAAGCTCAGACCTAAATCCAATTGAGAATCTTTGGTATGACTTAAAGATTGCTATACACCAGCGGAACCCATCCAACTTGAAGGAGCTGGAGCAGTTTTGCCTTGAAGAATGGGCAAAAATCCCAGTGGCTAGATGTGCCAAACTTATAGAGACAAAGCCCAAGGGACTTGTAGCTGTAATTGCTGCAAAAGGTGGCTCTACAAAGTATTGATTTTGGAGGGGGGTGAATAGTTATGCACGCTCAAGTTTTCTGTTTTCTAGTGTTATTTCTTGTTTGTTTCACCATAAAAAATATTTTGCATCTTCAAAGTGGTAGGCATTTTGTGTAAATCGAAGGATACGAACCCCCAGAAAATCAATTTTAATTCCAGGTTGTAAGGCAACAAAATAGAAAACATTCCAAGGGGGGTGAATACTTTCACAAGCTTCTGTAATATGTTTCCCTGATCACGTCCCTGATTAACTCTCTGTGCGTGTGTTCTCTCTCCAGCCCACTCGTGTAAGCAGCCCAAGTCCCCTCCCAATGCAGATGTGGTTGGGATGGAGCTGGCTCCGTATGGCTACACCCTGCTCTACTCCTGCCAGCCTGGCTTCATCCTGTCTGGGGGGTCAGAACACAGGGTCTGCAGGTCTGATGGAAGCTGGACCGGTAAGGTCCCCATCTGCAGAGGTAGGGAAGTGAAGTCTATCTGTTTTTATACTATGATATTGATATATGTTTCCAACACAACTTGACAGATACTGAGATACATTGCCAGTGATGAGAACATACAATAGATATCTAAATGTGAAAAATAAGTACTGTAGAAAGCTGGTCATGGCCTGGAACAGAAGTACTGCAGAAAGCTGGTTATGGCTGGAACAGAAGTCCTGCAGAAAGCTGGTTATGGCTGGAACAGAAGTACTGCAGAAAGCTGGTCTATGGCTGGAACAGAAGTACTGCAGAAAGCTGGTTATGGCTGGAACAGAAGTACTGTAGAAAGCTGGTTATGGCTGGAACAGAAGTACTGCAGAAAGCTGGTTATGGCTGGAACAACAGCTGAGTACTGAGTAGAAATGGCAGCTGGATGGTCCAGGTCACTGACATCTACCTGTTCACCTACCTGCTGATACACTGACCATGACTTTGATTGTTCTGTGGTGATAGACTGGTGACAGACTGTAAGCTGGTAGGACTTGGTTTTGAGAGTAGACATTGATATACATTGATCTGAAACACTTCAAGGTAATGGTTATGGCAGAACTGAGTATCCTAAACACAATGTGAAAGCCCACACAACTTTTAAAAAGACTGGCGTTTGATCGTTTTCTTTCCAAGTGTGTGGTTTTTACATTCTGTTGTTTTTGATACTCAGTTGTTACTTCCTGCCATCAGCAGCACCTGGAAGAATCTCTTCCTGCCGTAAACAGCACCTGGAAGAATCTCATCCTGCCGTCAGCAGCACCTGGAAGAATCTCTTCCTGCCGTAAACAGCACCTGGAAGAATCTCTTCCTGCCGTAAACAGCACCTGGAAGAATCTCTTCCTGCCGTAAACAGCACCTGGAAGAATCTCTTCCTGCCGTCAGCAGCACCTGGGAGAATCTCTTCCTGCCGTAAACAGCACCTGGAAGAATCTCTTCCTGCCGTAAAGAGCACCTGGAAGAATCTCTTCCTGCCGTAAACAGCACCTGGAAGAATCTCTTCCTGCCATCAGCAGCACCTGGGAGAATCTCTTCCTGCCGTCAGCAGCACCTGGAAGAATCTATACCTGCCGTAAACAGCACCTGGAAGAATCTCTTCCTGCCGTCAGCAGCACCTGGAAGAATCTCTTCCTGCCGTAAACAGCACCTGGAAGAATCTCATCCTGCCGTCAGCAGCACCTGGAAGAATCTCTTCCTGCCGTAAACAGCACCTGGAAGAATCTCTTCCTGCCGTAAACAGCACCTGGAAGAATCTCTTCCTGCCGTAAACAGCACCTGGAAGAATCTCTTCCTGCCGTAAAAAGCACATGGAAGAATCGTCTACATTTTTTCCACAGTGCCGTTGTATCTCAGTAACTATCATGTTGTGTTGCGTTAGAAACTCTATTCTCTGAGAGCTGATGTAAAATTTACACACACACACACACACACACACACACACACACACACAGTATGTATCTTCCCTGCAGGCTCTGCAACATTAAGGAGAGGTACTGTGTTTGCAACACAGTCATGAAGTGTTTATTTTTGATAACATCCCGAGGGTGTTACTGCCGTGCTCTGAAACAGCTCTGATTTGTGAGATACATAATTCTATGTTTCTTTCCAGTGGGCTCCAAACTGACAGAGAAACCTACCGCAACCTTACAGGGAACGCCAAGCCCCAACATACACGGTAGGAATAATACAGTAACTTTACACGGTAGGAATAATACAGTAACTTTACATGGTAGGAATAATACAGTAACTTTACATGGTAGGAATAATACAGTAACTTTACATGGTAGGAATAATACAGTAACTTTACATGGTAGGAATAATACAGTAACTTTACAAAGGAGATTGTTCCATAGCTACTTATGGTAGTTATCCATACTGAGTGGACAAAACATTAAGAACACCTGCTGTTTCCATGACATAGGCTGACCAGGTGAGTCCATGTGAAAGATATGATCCCTTATTGATGTCACTTGTTAAATCCACTTCAGTGTAGATGAAGGGGAGGAGACGGGTTAAAGAAGGATTTTTAAGCCTTGAGACAGTTGAGACATGGATTGTGTATGTGTGTCATTCAGAGGGTGAAAGGGCAAGACAAAATATTTAAGGACCTTTGAACAGGGTATGGTAGTAAGTGCCAGGCACACCGTTTTGAGTGTGTCAAGAACTGCAACGCTGCTGGTTTTTTCACGCTCAACAGTTTGTATCAACAATGGTCCACCACTCAAAGGACATCCAGACAACTTGACACAACTGTGGGAAGCATTGGAGTCAACATGGGCCAGCATCCCCGTGGAACGCTTTCGACACCTTGTAGAGTCCATGACCCGACGAATTGAGTCTGTTCTGAAGGTGAAAAACTTAAGAACAGCACGTTTTCTATACTAGCAGATTGGGTGAGGGCCTCGGATTTTCACTTTATCACATACAGAATAGTCGGGCGGTTGTGGATGGGTTATTAGCAATTACGGGTGAACAAACAGCTGAAAACAGCACCACTTACTGCTATTATTACCAGCAAAACATAATAAATGGAAAGGGGAAAAAAAATAATAATGAAATAAACAATCATCATGTTTTATATGGCTCTATATAATGAATGATCTGTATTGCTGAGGTCTGTAATGTCCTGTATTCCAGTCCCTGATGACGTCTTCGCCCCTGATTTCATCTGGAGAGGCTCCTATGATTATAAGGGTCAGAAACAACCGATGACTCTGACTATCAGTAGTTTTAACAGCAGCACGGGAATAGTGAACGGGACTCTAACCGACAGCAACATGGAATTCCTGCTGTCTGGTAACTTATTTATCACGTCACCTTGTTTCTGCTTTTAGTTGTTGTTGTTGCTGTTGTTGTTTTCGTGCATGTTGTGGTTGTGTCTCACCATATTAATCAGTTTACTGTCAGAAATCTAATTGGTTGAAAAGAGGTCTTTTGTTTATCTGTGCTGACTCCTTTCCCCTTCCCTTCCCTTCCCTCCCCTTCCTCTCCTATCCCCTCCCCTCCTCTCCTATCCCCTCCCCCTCCCTTCCCTCTCCTCTCCTCTCCTTTTCCCTCCCCACCTCTCTTATCTCCCTCCCTTCCCTCTCCTATCCCCTCCCCTCCTCTCCTATCCTTTCCTCTCATCTCCCCTCCTCTCTTCTCTCCACTCCTCTCCTCTCATCTCATCTCTCTCCTCCTCTCACCTCACCTCCCCTCTCCTCCTCTCCTATCCCCTCCCCCTCCCTTCCCTCTCCCCTCCTCTCCTTTCCTCTCATCTCCCCTCCCCTCCCCTCCTCTCCTTTCCTCTCATCTCTCCTCTCCTCTCCTCCCCTCCTCCTCTCTTATCTCCCTCCCTTCCCTCTCCTATCCTCTCCCCTCTCCTTTCCCCTCCTATCCCCTCCCCCTCCCTTCCCTTCCCTCTCCCCTCCTCTCCTTTCCTCTCTCCTCCCCTCCTCTCATCTCCCCTCTCCTCCCCTCCCCTCTCCTCTCCTCTCCTTTCCTCTCTCCTCCCCTCCTCTCTTCTCTCCCCTCCCCTCCCTTCCCTCTCCCCTCCTCTCCTTTCCCCTCCCCCTCCCTTCCCTCTCCCCTCCTCTCCTTTCCTCTCATCTCCCCTCCCCTCTCCTCTCCTCCCCTCCTCTCTTCTCTTCTCTCCCCTCTCCTCCCCTCCCCTCCCCTCCCCTCCCCTCCCCTCCCCTCCCCTTCCCTCTCCCCTCCTCTCCTCTCCTCTCCCCTCCTCTCCTTTCCTCTCATCTCCCCTCCCCTCTCCTCTCCTCCTCTCTTCTCTCCCCTCTCCTCTCCTCCTCTCTCTCCTGCTCCCCTCTCCTCTCCTCTCCTCTCCCTCCTCCTCCCCTCCTCTCCCCTCCTCTCCCTCTCCTCCTCCTCTCCTCTCCCCTCCTCTCCTCTCCTCTCCCCTCCTCTCCTCCCCTCTCCTCTCCTCTCCTCTCCTCTAGGAGTGTATAAGAACCGTGAGGCCAGGTTAATGCTGCTGCTGTACCAGATGAAAGCCCTGTCCCACAGCACGTATAGCCGGGTTACCGAGGAGACCTGGGCTATGGATGGTTTTGTAAGTACCCTGGAAAACACTAGAGTCAGGTATACTGGAGAGGCTGTCAACTCTGGTATAACTGTAGAATACCTTCAGTGTGTTACTTTCTACCACAGGAGTCTCTGTTTTCACCATGGTAACGTTTACGAAAATATTGATTCAACAAATCTGATGTTGCAAATTGTTTCTAGGTTTCAACTCTCTGTGATATTGAACAGTTAGTATATTGAATATGTTTATAGGTTTCAACTCTCTGTGATATTGTATTGAACAGTTAGTATATCGAATATAAGGAATATAAGCCAACTTCTCTACAGAACTGAGAACTTCAATGGCCTTTACACAGTAACATGGTAGGACTGTACGGCAGACAGACAGCAACATGGTAGGACTGTACGGCAGACAGACAGTAACATGGTAGGACTGTACGGCAGACAGACAGTAACATGGTAGGACTGTACGGCAGACAGACAGTAACATGGTAGGACTGTACGGCAGACAGACAGCAACATGGTAGGACTGTACGGCAGACAGACAGTAACATGGTAGGACTGTACGGCAGACAGACAGTAACATGGTAGGACTGTACGGCAGACAGACAGTAACATGGTAGGACTGTACGGCAGACAGACAGTAACATGGTAGGACTGTACGGCAGACAGACAGTAACATGGTAGGACTGTACGGCAGACAGACAGTAACATGGTAGGACGGTACGGCAGACAGACAGTAACATGGTAGGACTGTACGGCAGACAGACAGTAACATGGTAGGACGGTACGGCAGACAGACAGTAACATGGTAGGACTGTACGGCAGACAGACAGCAACATGGTAGGACTGTACGGCAGACAGACAGTAACATGGTAGGACTGTACGGCAGACAGACAGTAACATGGTAGGACTGTACGGCAGACAGACAGCAACATGGTAGGACTGTACGGCAGACAGACAGCAACATGGTAGGACGGTACGGCAGACAGACAGCAACATGGTAGGACTGTACGGCAGACAGACAGTAACATGGTAGGACTGTACGGCAGACAGACAGTAACATGGTAGGACTGTACGGCAGACAGACAGTAACATGGTAGGACTGTACGGCAGACAGACAGTAACATGGTAGGACTGTACGGCAGACAGACAGTAACATGGTAGGACTGTACGGCAGACAGACAGTAACATGGTAGGACTGTACGGCAGACAGACAGTAACATGGTAGGACTGTACGGCAGACAGACAGTAACATGGTAGGACTGTACGGCAGACAGACAGTAACATGGTAGGACTGTACGGCAGACAGACAGCAACATGGTAGGACTGTACGGCAGACAGACAGTAACATGGTAGGACTGTACGGCAGACAGACAGTAACATGGTAGGACTGTACGGCAGACAGACAGTAACATGGTAGGACTGTACGGCAGACAGACAGTAACATGGTAGGACTGTACGGCAGACAGACAGTAACATGGTAGGACTGTACGGCAGACAGACAGTAACATGGTAGGACTGTACGGCAGACAGACAGTAACATGGTAGGACTGTACGGCAGACAGACAGCAACATGGTAGGACTGTACGGCAGACAGACAGTAACATGGTAGGACTGTACGGCAGACAGACAGTAACATGGTAGGACTGTACGGCAGACAGACAGACAGCAACATGGTAGGACTGTACGGCAGACAGACAGTAACATGGTAGGACTGTACGGCAGACAGACAGCAACATGGTAGGACTGTACGGCAGACAGACAGTAACATGGTAGGACGGTACGGCAGACAGACAGCAACATGGTAGGACTGTACGGCAGACAGACAGTAACATGGTAGGACTGTACGGCAGACAGACAGTAACATGGTAGGACTGTACGGCAGACAGACAGTAACATGGTAGGACTGTACGGCAGACAGACAGTAACATGGTAGGACTGTACGGCAGACAGACAGCAACATGGTAGGACTGTACGGCAGACAGACAGTAACATGGTAGGACTGTACGGCGCAGACAGACAGTAACATGGTAGGACTGTACGGCAGACAGACAGTAACATGGTAGGACGGTACGGCAGACAGACAGTAACATGGTAGGACGGTACGGCAGACAGACAGTAACATGGTAGGACGGTACGGCAGACAGACAGTAACATGGTAGGACTGTACGGCAGACAGACAGTAACATGGTAGGACTGTACGGCAGACAGACAGTAACATGGTAGGACTGTACGGCAGACAGACAGTAACATGGTAGGACGGTACGGCAGACAGACAGCAACATGGTAGGACTGTACGGCAGACAGACAGTAACATGGTAGGACTGTACGGCAGACAGACAGTAACATGGTAGGACTGTACGGCAGACAGACAGTAACATGGTAGGACGGTACGGCAGACAGACAGCAACATGGTAGGACTGTACGGCAGACAGACAGCAACATGGTAGGACTGTACGGCAGACAGACAGTAACATGGTAGGACAGTACGGCAGACAGACAGCAACATGGTAGGCCTGTACGGCAGACAGACAGTAACATGGTAGGACTGTACGGCAGACAGACAGTAACATGGTAGGACTGTACGGCAGACAGACAGCAACATGGTAGGACTGTACGGCAGACAGACAGTAACATGGTAGGACTGTACGGCAGACAGACAGTAACATGGTAGGACGGTACGGCAGACAGACAGTAACATGGTAGGACTGTACGGCAGACAGACAGTAACATGGTAGGACTGTACGGCAGACAGACAGCAACATGGTAGGACGGTACGGCAGACAGACAGCAACATGGTAGGACTGTACGGCAGACAGACAGTAACATGGTAGGACTGTACGGCAGACAGACAGTAACATGGTAGGACTGTACGGCAGACAGACAGTAACATGGTAGGACTGTACGGCAGACAGACAGTAACATGGTAGGACTGTACGGCAGACAGACAGCAACATGGTAGGACTGTACGGCAGACAGACAGTAACATGGTAGGACTGTACGGCAGACAGACAGTAACATGGTAGGACTGTCACGGCAGACAGACAGCTAACATGGTAGGACTGTACGGCAGACAGACAGTAACATGGTAGGACTGTACGGCAGACAGACAGCAACATGGTAGGACTGTACGGCAGACAGACAGTAACATGGTAGGACTGTACGGCAGACAGACAGTAACATGGTAGGACTGTACGGCAGACAGACAGTAACATGGTAGGACTGTACGGCAGACAGACAGTAACATGGTAGGACTGTACGGCAGACAGACAGTAACATGGTAGACTGTACGGCAGACAGACAGTAACATGGTAGGACTGTACGGCAGACAGACAGTAACATGGTAGGACTGTACGGCAGACAGACAGTAACATGGTAGGACTGTACGGCAGACAGACAGTAACATGGTAGGACTGTACGGCAGACAGACAGCAACATGGTAGGACGGTACGGCAGACAGACAGTAACATGGTAGGACGGTACGGCAGACAGACAGTAACATGGTAGGACTGTACGGCAGACAGACAGTAACATGGTAGGACTGTACGGCAGACAGACAGTAACATGGTAGGACTGTACGGCAGACAGACAGTAACATGGTAGGACTGTAC
This sequence comes from Salmo salar, assembly GCF_965601325.2. Lineage (NCBI taxonomy): Eukaryota > Metazoa > Chordata > Actinopteri > Salmoniformes > Salmonidae > Salmo > Salmo salar. Next base: position 1,793,361 of record NC_138292.1, read on the forward strand.
GGCAGACAGACAGTAACATGGTAGGACTGTACGGCAGACAGACAGTAACATGGTAGGACGGTACGGCAGACAGACAGCAACATGGTAGGACTGTACGGCAGACAGACAGTAACATGGTAGGACGGTACGGCAGACAGACAGCAACATGGTAGGACTGTACGGCAGACAGACAGTAACATGGTAGGACTGTACGGCAGACAGACAGTAACATGGTAGGACTGTACGGCAGACAGACAGCAACATGGTAGGACTGTACGGCAGACAGACAGCAACATGGTAGGACTGTACGGCAGACAGACAGCAACATGGTAGGACTGTACGGCAGACAGACAGTAACATGGTAGGACTGTACGGCAGACAGACAGTAACATGGTAGGACTGTACGGCAGACAGACAGTAACATGGTAGGACTGTACGGCAGACAGACAGTAACATGGTAGGACTGTACGGCAGACAGACAGTAACATGGTAGGACGGTACGGCAGACAGACAGCAACATGGTAGGACTGTACGGCAGACAGACAGTAACATGGTAGGACTGTACGGCAGACAGACAGTAACATGGTAGGACTGTACGGCAGACAGACAGTAACATGGTAGGACTGTACGGCAGACAGACAGCAACATGGTAGGACTGTACGGCAGACAGACAGTAACATGGTAGGACTGTACGGCAGACAGACAGTAACATGGTAGGACTGTACGGCAGACAGACAGTAACATGGTAGGACTGTACGGCAGACAGACAGTAACATGGTAGGACTGTACGGCAGACAGACAGTAACATGGTAGGACTGTACGGCAGACAGACAGTAACATGGTAGGACGGTACGGCAGACAGACAGTAACATGGTAGGACGGTACGGCAGACAGACAGTAACATGGTAGGACTGTACGGCAGACAGACAGTAACATGGTAGGACTGTACGGCAGACAGACAGTAACATGGTAGGACTGTACGGCAGACAGACAGTAACATGGTAGGACTGTACGGCAGACAGACAGTAACATGGTAGGACGGTACGGCAGACAGACAGCAACATGGTAGGACTGTACGGCAGACAGACAGTAACATGGTAGGACTGTACGGCAGACAGACAGCAACATGGTAGGACTGTACGGCAGACAGACAGTAACATGGTAGGACTGTACGGCAGACAGACAGTAACATGGTAGGACGGTACGGCAGACAGACAGCAACATGGTAGGACTGTACGGCAGACAGACAGTAACATGGTAGGACTGTACGGCAGACAGACAGCAACATGGTAGGACTGTACGGCAGACAGACAGTAACATGGTAGGACTGTACGGCAGACAGACAGCAACATGGTAGGACTGTACGGCAGACAGACAGCAACATGGTAAGACTGTACGGCAGACAGACAGTAACATGGTAGGACTGTACGGCAGACAGACAGTAACATGGTAGGACTGTACGGCAGACAGACAGTAACATGGTAGGACTGTACGGCAGACAGACAGCAACATGGTAGGACTGTACGGCAGACAGACAGTAACATGGTAGGACTGTACGGCAGACAGACAGCAACATGGTAGGACGGTACGGCAGACAGACAGTAACATGGTAGGACTGTACGGCAGACAGACAGTAACATGGTAGGACTGTACGGCAGACAGACAGCAACATGGTAGGACGGTACGGCAGACAGACAGCAACATGGTAGGACTGTACGGCAGACAGACAGTAACATGGTAGGACTGTACGGCAGACAGACAGTAACATGGTAGGACGGTACGGCAGACAGACAGTAACATGGTAGGACTGTACGGCAGACAGACAGTAACATGGTAGGACTGTACGGCAGACAGACAGTAACATGGTAGGACTGTACGGCAGACAGACAGTAACATGGTAGGACTGTACGGCAGACAGACAGTAACATGGTAGGACTGTACGGCAGACAGACAGACAGCAACATGGTAGGACTGTACGGCAGACAGACAGTAACATGGTAGGACTGTACGGCAGACAGACAGTAACATGGTAGGACTGTACGGCAGACAGACAGTAACATGGTAGGACTGTACGGCAGACAGACAGTAACATGGTAGGACTGTACGGCAGACAGACAGCAACATGGTAGGACTGTACGGCAGACAGACAGTAACATGGTAGGACTGTACGGCAGACAGACAGCAACATGGTAGGACTGTACGGCAGACAGACAGTAACATGGTAGGACTGTACGGCAGACAGACAGCAACATGGTAGGACTGTACGGCAGACAGACAGCAACATGGTAGGACTGTACGGCAGACAGACAGTAACATGGTAGGACTGTACGGCAGACAGACAGTAACATGGTAGGACTGTACGGCAGACAGACAGTAACATGGTAGGACTGTACGGCAGACAGACAGTAACATGGTAGGACTGTACGGCAGACAGACAGTAACATGGTAGGACTGTACGGCAGACAGACAGTAACATGGTAGGACGGTACGGCAGACAGACAGCAACATGGTAGGACTGTACGGCAGACAGACAGTAACATGGTAGGACGGTACGGCAGACAGACAGCAACATGGTAGGACTGTACGGCAGACAGACAGTAACATGGTAGGACTGTACGGCAGACAGACAGTAACATGGTAGGACTGTACGGCAGACAGACAGCAACATGGTAGGACTGTACGGCAGACAGACAGCAACATGGTAGGACTGTACGGCAGACAGACAGTAACATGGTAGGACTGTACGGCAGACAGACAGCAACATGGTAGGACTGTACGGCAGACAGACAGTAACATGGTAGGACTGTACGGCAGACAGACAGTAACATGGTAGGACTGTACGGCAGACAGACAGTAACATGGTAGGACTGTACGGCAGACAGACAGTAACATGGTAGGACGGTACGGCAGACAGACAGCAACATGGTAGGACTGTACGGCAGACAGACAGTAACATGGTAGGACTGTACGGCAGACAGACAGTAACATGGTAGGACTGTACGGCAGACAGACAGTAACATGGTAGGACTGTACGGCAGACAGACAGTAACATGGTAGGACTGTACGGCAGACAGACAGTAACATGGTAGGACTGTACGGCAGACAGACAGTAACATGGTAGGACTGTACGGCAGACAGACAGTAACATGGTAGGACTGTACGGCAGACAGACAGTAACATGGTAGGACTGTACGGCAGACAGACAGTAACATGGTAGGACTGTACGGCAGACAGACAGTAACATGGTAGGACTGTACGGCAGACAGACAGTAACATGGTAGGACTGTACGGCAGACAGACAGTAACATGGTAGGACTGTACGGCAGACAGACAGTAACATGGTAGGACTGTACGGCAGACAGACAGTAACATGGTAGGACTGTACGGCAGACAGACAGTAACATGGTAGGACGGTACGGCAGACAGACAGCAACATGGTAGGACTGTACGGCAGACAGACAGTAACATGGTAGGACTGTACGGCAGACAGACAGCAACATGGTAGGACTGTACGGCAGACAGACAGTAACATGGTAGGACTGTACGGCAGACAGACAGTAACATGGTAGGACGGTACGGCAGACAGACAGCAACATGGTAGGACTGTACGGCAGACAGACAGTAACATGGTAGGACTGTACGGCAGACAGACAGCAACATGGTAGGACTGTACGGCAGACAGACAGTAACATGGTAGGACTGTACGGCAGACAGACAGCAACATGGTAGGACTGTACGGCAGACAGACAGCAACATGGTAAGACTGTACGGCAGACAGACAGTAACATGGTAGGACTGTACGGCAGACAGACAGTAACATGGTAGGACTGTACGGCAGACAGACAGTAACATGGTAGGACTGTACGGCAGACAGACAGCAACATGGTAGGACTGTACGGCAGACAGACAGTAACATGGTAGGACTGTACGGCAGACAGACAGCAACATGGTAGGACGGTACGGCAGACAGACAGTAACATGGTAGGACTGTACGGCAGACAGACAGTAACATGGTAGGACTGTACGGCAGACAGACAGCAACATGGTAGGACGGTACGGCAGACAGACAGCAACATGGTAGGACTGTACGGCAGACAGACAGTAACATGGTAGGACTGTACGGCAGACAGACAGTAACATGGTAGGACGGTACGGCAGACAGACAGTAACATGGTAGGACTGTACGGCAGACAGACAGTAACATGGTAGGACTGTACGGCAGACAGACAGTAACATGGTAGGACTGTACGGCAGACAGACAGTAACATGGTAGGACTGTACGGCAGACAGACAGTAACATGGTAGGACTGTACGGCAGACAGACAGACAGCAACATGGTAGGACTGTACGGCAGACAGACAGTAACATGGTAGGACTGTACGGCAGACAGACAGTAACATGGTAGGACTGTACGGCAGACAGACAGTAACATGGTAGGACTGTACGGCAGACAGACAGTAACATGGTAGGACTGTACGGCAGACAGACAGTAACATGGTAGGACTGTACGGCAGACAGACAGCAACATGGTAGGACTGTACGGCAGACAGACAGTAACATGGTAGGACTGTACGGCAGACAGACAGTAACATGGTAGGACTGTACGGCAGACAGACAGCAACATGGTAGGACTGTACGGCAGACAGACAGCAACATGGTAGGACTGTACGGCAGACAGACAGTAACATGGTAGGACTGTACGGCAGACAGACAGTAACATGGTAGGACGGTACGGCAGACAGACAGTAACATGGTAGGACTGTACGGCAGACAGACAGTAACATGGTAGGACTGTACGGCAGACAGACAGTAACATGGTAGGACTGTACGGCAGACAGACAGTAACATGGTAGGACTGTACGGCAGACAGACAGACAGCAACATGGTAGGACTGTACGGCAGACAGACAGTAACATGGTAGGACTGTACGGCAGACAGACAGCAACATGGTAGGACTGTACGGCAGACAGACAGCAACATGGTAGGACTGTACGGCAGACAGACAGTAACATGGTAGGACTGTACGGCAGACAGACAGTTACACAGTAACATGGTAGGACTGTACGGCAGACAGACAGTAACATGGTAGGACTGTACGGCAGACAGACAGTAACATGGTAGGACTGTACGGCAGACAGACAGTAACATGGTAGGACTGTACGGCAGACAGACAGCAACATGGTAGGACGGTACGGCAGACAGACAGTAACATGGTAGGACGGTACGGCAGACAGACAGTAACATGGTAGGACTGTACGGCAGACAGACAGTAACATGGTAGGACTGTACGGCAGACAGACAGTAACATGGTAGGACTGTACGGCAGACAGACAGTAACATGGTAGGACTGTACGGCAGACAGACAGTAACATGGTAGGACTGTACGGCAGACAGACAGTAACATGGTAGGACTGTACGGCAGACAGACAGCAACATGGTAGGACGGTACGGCAGACAGACAGCAACATGGTAGGACTGTACGGCAGACAGACAGTAACATGGTAGGACTGTACGGCAGACAGACAGTAACATGGTAGGACGGTACGGCAGACAGACAGTAACATGGTAGGACTGTACGGCAGACAGACAGTAACATGGTAGGACTGTACGGCAGACAGACAGTAACATGGTAGGACTGTACGGCAGACAGACAGTAACATGGTAGGACTGTACGGCAGACAGACAGTAACATGGTAGGACTGTACGGCAGACAGACAGACAGCAACATGGTAGGACTGTACGGCAGACAGACAGACAGCAACATGGTAGGACTGTACGGCAGACAGACAGTAACATGGTAGGACTGTACGGCAGACAGACAGTAACATGGTAGGACTGTACGGCAGACAGACAGTAACATGGTAGGACTGTACGGCAGACAGACAGTAACATGGTAGGACTGTACGGCAGACAGACAGCAACATGGTAGGACTGTACGGCAGACAGACAGTAACATGGTAGGACTGTACGGCAGACAGACATCAACATGGTAGGACTGTACGGCAGACAGACAGTAACATGGTAGGACTGTACGGCAGACAGACAGCAACATGGTAGGACTGTACGGCAGACAGACAGCAACATGGTAGGACTGTACGGCAGACAGACAGTAACATGGTAGGACGGTACGGCAGACAGACAGTAACATGGTAGGACGGTACGGCAGACAGACAGTAACATGGTAGGACTGTACGGCAGACAGACAGTAACATGGTAGGACTGTACGGCAGACAGACAGTAACATGGTAGGACTGTACGGCAGACAGACAGACAGCAACATGGTAGGACTGTACGGCAGACAGACAGTAACATGGTAGGACTGTACGGCAGACAGACAGCAACATGGTAGGACTGTACGGCAGACAGACAGTAACATGGTAGGACTGTACGGCAGACAGACAGTAACATGGTAGGACTGTACGGCAGACAGACAGTTACACAGTAACATGGTAGGACTGTACGGCAGACAGACAGTAACATGGTAGGACTGTACGGCAGACAGACAGTAACATGGTAGGACTGTACGGCAGACAGACAGTAACATGGTAGGACTGTACGGCAGACAGACAGCAACATGGTAGGACGGTACGGCAGACAGACAGTAACATGGTAGGACGGTACGGCAGACAGACAGTAACATGGTAGGACTGTACGGCAGACAGACAGTAACATGGTAGGACTGTACGGCAGACAGACAGTAACATGGTAGGACTGTACGGCAGACAGACAGTAACATGGTAGGACTGTACGGCAGACAGACAGTAACATGGTAGGACTGTACGGCAGACAGACAGTAACATGGTAGGACTGTACGGCAGACAGACAGTAACATGGTAGGACTGTACGGCAGACAGACAGTAACATGGTAGGACTGTACGGCAGACAGACAGCGACATGGTAGGACTGTACGGCAGACAGACAGCAACATGGTAGGACTGTACGGCAGACAGACCTCTTATAAGGAGTTATTGACAGAAGATATCAGTAACTCAGTCATTTCAAAGAGATGGGTTTTGCGTGTCTGAACAAAGTAGAAGTTCACTGTTTGTCTTTTATCTCCTGTGAAAGGTCTCAGCTGAACCTGACGGTGGCAGTTTTGTATTCCAAGGCTTCATACAGGGGAAAGACTATGGACAGTTCGGGATGCAGAGACTAGGTAGGTAGGATTTAGAACTAGGCTTCATACAGGGGAAAGACTATGGACAGTAGGGATGCAGAGACTAGAACAACTCAATCTTACAATTGTAACCACCAACATTGTGTCGTCATCGTCTTCCTGTTCCTCCTCCTCTTCTTCCTCCTCCTCCTCTTCCAATTCTTCTTCCTCCTCTTCCTCCTCTCCTCCTCTTCCTCCTCTTCCGCTTCCTCCACCTCCTCTTCCTTCTTCTTCCTCCTCCTCTTCCTCCTCCTCTTCCTTCTTCCTCCTCCTCCTCTTCCTTCTTCTTCCTTCTTCTTCCTCCTCCTCCTCCTCCTCTTCCTCCTCTTCCACTTCCTCCTCTTCCTCCTCTTCCTTCTTCTTCCTCCTCCTCTTCCTCCTCCTCTTCCTCTTCTTCTTCATCTTCTTCTTCCTCCTCCTCTTCCTCCTCCTCCTCTTCCTCCTCCTCCTGCTCCTGGTTTCCTTCCCATGTAGGTATGAAGGTGAGAGAGACCAACATCACAACTACAGCTCCTCCTCATGTCACCAACAGTAGCTCTATGGCCATAGCCATCCTGGTACCTTTCTTTGGCCTCGTGTTGGCAGGCCTGGGATTCTATCTCTACAAACAACGGTACGTAGCTTCGGTAACCTAGTAATAATACACAGCACTTAGCAGAGGCTTCTCTCCCACGCCACACTGTGCAGTGAGTGTACAGCGAGCCACACGGCGACCACATCTTGTTAATATTGGTTTTGGTTGTGTAAAGAGAAGTGGAACATATTTCACTTTTCACTGTTCGTAGAGCTGTTCTTGACATTGAGAAGTGGTTGATACTTTAAAACAGCAGATGTACAGTAGATTGATGGAGTAGTATTGTCTCACTGACAGATGTGTGTGTACTGTGTGTGTGTACTGTGTGTACTCTATACTGTAGGAAAACAGATCAGACCCAGTACACCGGCTGTTCAGTCCACGAGAACAACAACGGCCAGGCGACGTATGAGAACCCCATGTACGACACCAACACCAAGTCTGCGGAGGGGAAAGTGGTTCGCTTCGACCCCAACCTCAACACCGTGTGCACTGTGGTTTGAAGATGTGTGTGTGTGTGCCAAACGCGCCGGGGTTTGACGATAGTTTGCCGAACAGAAAGCTTGTTCAGAAATGCGGCACTGGTTTGATGCAACACTCCGCACCGCGGTTTAACGATGGTGTTTGACGTGTGCGACGAACGGAATTGCTTGAGAGTTCTTTTGGTTTTTCAAAAATGGATGTCTTGTCTTTATAATATCTCTCTGCAACGAGTTTCTGAAGACTGCACAGCACAGCCTCGGGAAACAGGACAGCAAAGCACACCTTCAGGAACAATAGTTGTGTGTGTGTGTGTGGATGATGGATGGGTGAATCAGCAAGCAGTGTTCAAAATGACACTGTCCTCTTTTAAAACACATGTTCACCTGATTGGTGAAGTTATTCCTAACTACACTCTGAGAGTGGATGCTATGTGAATAACGCCGTCCGACATGTTGGTACACAGAGTTGTTTACGCTCTAGTCAACATCAAACAATGGAGCGTTGTTAAGGCAACCAAATGGAACCCTAGTCTTTTCCATTTGTAGTTATCAGACCTGGGTTCAAATACTATTCCAATTCCTTTAGCCTTTGTTCTAGTCTGCCTCGGAGTGCCAGAGGGGTGGAGGGGGTTTGTCCTTTTGCGACTATTCTTTATGGTTCGATTGCGACAAGTAAGCTCAATAAAGCCCAAATAAAGTATTTTAAATGATATCGATCGATCGATTTTATAGGACATATTTAAAATACATATAGAGTTGACTCATTCGTCTGATCACAACAATACAATACAAATGTATCAAATCTTACTTGAACCCAGGTCTGTCTGCTAGTTTTTTTCCCCCTCAGTAGTAGTAGTATCTATCCCCTCTCTCTGCATGGCTAGGTTTAATTCCCCTGGATCTGATTTTAGAAAGTGTCTCAGACTTAAGGCCTCAATCAGATCAAGCATTAACCGGCGATACCAGACACCCACATACCTGATGATTTAGCGATGTCAGAGGTGGAACTGCGTTGGAGCTGTCAAAGGAAGTGGAACTGCGTTGGAGCTGTCAAAGGAAGTGGAACTGCGTTGGAGCCGTCAAAGGAAGTGGAACTGCGTTGGAGCCGTCAAAGGAAGTGGAACTGCGTTGGAGCTGTCAAAGGAAGTGGAACTGCGTTGGAGCCATCAAAGGAAGTGGAACTGCGTTGGAGCTGTCAAAGGAAGTGGAACTGCGTTGGAGCTGTCAAAGGAAGTGGAACTGCGTTGGAGCCGTCAAAGGAAGTGGAACTGCGTTGGAGCCGTCAAAGGAAGTGGAACTGCGTTGGAGCCGTCAAAGGAAGTGGAACTGCGTTGGAGCTGTCAAAGGAGGTGGAACTGCGTTGGAGCTGTCAAAGGAAGTGGAACTGCGTTGGAGCCGTCAAAGGAAGTGGAACTGCGTTGGAGCCGTCAAAGGAGGTGGAACTGCATTGGAGCTGTCAAAGGAAGTGGAACTGCGTTGGAGCTGTCAAAGGAAGTGGAACTGCGTTGGAGCTGTCAAAGGAAGTGGAACTGCGTTGGAGCCGTCAAATCGATGAGCAGCTGCTCTTGTGATCATTGTCATGAAGCCAAACCCCGCCCCACTCGCGTTAGAAATTCAGACCGCGAAAGTGTAGGTTATATCGATATGATAAAATCATCAAACTAAATAATGATGATTTCTATCAGCCTAATCGAGGTGTGGATTATATCTCACATTCCAGTGTTCAAACTTGTAAACAAGGCTGCATTGGATTTCTCTTAATGAGACTCTGTGTAGCCAATGACAAGGTATAATGCCGGGAGCCGCTTGTGGATTTGACAGCTCTAAAGCAGTTCCACCTCCGACACATCAAAACATCAGCGATGCGGATGTTGGCTAAAGCGAATCTAATTTGAACGTAAGAGTTCCTCTCAGCGTGAGTCGATCAAAGTGATCTGTGCTGTTCATTTCCCACCCTGTGTGATGTCAGAGAGAGACAGGGAAACAAGAAAGGCCCGTCTCGCTCTTTGAATACTGTTCTGTACTGTCAGTGTATGTAATATCACAGTACTGGACGCCAATGATACTTAAGATTGGATGTGTCGTGTGTCTACCCTGACTGAGAACTTAATTAAGGATGTGTTATGTCTCTACCCTGACTGAGAACTTAATTAAGGATGTGTCATGTGTCTACCCTGACTGAGAACTTAATTAAGGATGTGTTATGTCTCTACCCTGACTGAGAACTTAATTAAGGATGTATCATGTCTCTACCCTGACTGAGAACTTAATTAAGGATGTGTTATGACTCTACCCTGACTGAGAACATAATTAAGGATGTGTCATGTGTCTACCCTGACTGAGAACTCAATTAAGGATGTGTTATGTGTCTACCCTGACTGAAAACTTAAGGATGTATCATGTCTCTACCCTGACTGAGAACTTAATTAAGGATGTGTTATGTGTCTACCCTGACTGAGAACTTAAGGAGAAATGTTATCATCAAAGTACAGTATTTTCTTTGTGTGATGGAGAGAACATGAATTTCCTTTTTTCTGAGTCAAGGTTTTTTGGGGGGGTGAGTTTTGAGATAGTTGTGTATCCTCTAGCCAATGAGTCTGAGAGAGTTACTGCACATGCTGTACATGTTGCTCTGTGTCTGTCCCATGGATGTTGACTGGAATAAATGGGTGTTTGTTTTTACTGAAACAGAACGCTCTTAAAATAAAAAGGCTCCAAAAGGCTTCTTCGGCTGTTCTTCTACATGAAAAACCCCCCCAAAATCCCCAAAGTCTTCTGCAAAGGGTTCTCCAACGGGGAACAGCCAAAGAACCCTTCTGTATTCTAGATCGCAACTTTTTTCTCTCTTTAAGCGTCTAGGATCGTCGGCCTCCATTTACATTCCTGTATATATTTTGCACGCGTTTGAAATCGGTTGCCATTGTCGTCAATATCTCATCGTTTTACGTGCCAGTTCCGTCATAACGGAATAAGGAACATTGTAAAATCATTAAATAAATCCTGACAGTGCCTTGTCAAATATTGTATAGGCATAGTGTTAAAGAAACCAGTATTATAATTTCATCAGTAACACACCAGTGTGTAAATCATCTATCTTTTTGGGGGGGGGGGGGTGGGGGTTGATTTAGCAAATGGCACCCTATTCCCTATAAAGTGCCCTACTTTTGCCCAGAACTTTTGCTCAAAAGTAGTTCACTACATAGGGAATAGGGTGCCATACTGGGATGTTGATTTACTGTATTTTCTGTCAGCCTTCCTTATGTTGAAGAGACATGCTGAACGCGGCTCGTACTTGTGCATGTCTGCCAAAGATGATCACGTCGTGGTATAGCATTGCTGCTGTAGATGTTTCTACCATGTGTATCTTATCTTGTCATTGCATTTGTTTTGTTTTTTGTACATTTATACAGTTTTGATACTTGATGGCATTCTCTTTGGCAAATGTCTTTGTTTTATCAATATGTAATATCACAATCTCACATTTCTTATTGACAACAATGAAAAATGCATCTGGTATATATTGAAACTTTGTCTTAAAATCAAAGACTTGAAACAAGTTTAGAATGCTATTCACTGTACAAATCGGTAACTAGTTTAGAATGCTAATCACTGTATAAAGCAGTAGTACTCCTAATATAAAACAAATTCAGAGCCAATGTAGATGTATATATATATTCAAACCTTTCGTAAAGAGATATATTTTTATGCAATTAAAGCATTTGTAAGTTATTAAATATGTTGTGTACATTTTCATATGTAAATGTCATGTAAGATTTAAAAAAAAAAAAAAAAATGTTTTGTATTTTTTTCTTTATTGCCAGTGTATAAATCCTTAATTTATATATAAAAAATGTCAACTATGAAGCTTTGTCATTGACATTTTGTTTGTAAGGGGATGCATTGGGGTGGTGGACAAACACAGTATTTTTTGCGATTGACCGCCAACAGATTTTTTTGTAAAACCATTTCAGCAAACCCATACAAAATCTGTTGCATATCTTCCTAGCCATTAGCTTCTCTATTTAGTCTAGCAGTTAGCTTCTGTTTAGACTAGCAGTTAGCTTCTGTTTAGGCTAGCAGTTAGTTTCTGTTTAGACTAGCAGTTAGTTTCTGTTTAGACTAGCAGTTAGCTTCTGTTTAGTCTAGCAGTTAGTTTCTATTTAGTCTCGCAGTTAGCTTCTGTTTAGGCTAGCAGTTAGCTTCTGTTTAGACTAGCAGTTAGTTTCTGTTTAGACTAGCAGTTAGCTTCTGTTTAGGCTAGCAGTTCGTTTCTGTTTAGACTAGCAGTTAGCTTCTGTTTAGGCTAGCAGTTAGTTTCTGTTTAGACTAGCAGTTAGTTTCTGTTTAGGCTAGCAGTTAGTTTCTGTTTCGACTAGCAGTTAGCTTCTGTTTAGTCTAGCAGTTAGCTTCTGTTTAGACTAGCAGTTAGTTTCTGTTTAGGCTAGCAGTTAGCTTCTGTCTGGTCTAGCAGTTAGTTTCTGTTTAGTCTAGCAGTTAGCTTTTCTGTCTGGGCTAGCAGTTAGCTTCTGTTTAGTCTAGCAGTTAGCTTCTGTTTAGACTCGCAGTTAGCTTCTGTTTAGACTAGCAGTTAGCTTCTGTTTAGTCTAGCAGTTAGCTTCTGTTCAGTCTAGCAGGTAGCTTTTCTGTTTAGTCTAGCAGTTAGCTTCTGTTTAGTCTAGCAGGTAGCTTTTCTGTTTAGACTAGCAGTTAGCTTCTGTCTAGTCTAGCAGTTAGCTTCTGTTTAGACTAGCAGTTAGCTTTTCTGTTTAGTCTAGCAGTTAGCTTCTGTTTAGTCTAGCAGGTAGCTTTTCTGTTTAGACTAGCAGTTAGCTTCTGTTTAGACTAGCAGGTAGCTTTTCTGTTTAGACTAGCAGTTAGCTTCTGTTTAGTCTAGCAGGTAGCTTTTCTGTTTAGACTAGTAGTTAGCTTCTGTTTAGACTAGCAGTTAGCTTCTGTTTAGACTAGCAGTTAGATTCTGTTCAGTCTAGCAGGTAGCTTTTCTGTCTAGTCTAGCAGTTTGCTTCTGTTTAGACTAGCAGTTAGCTTCTGTTTCGTGTAGCAGTTAGTTTCTGTTTAGGCTAGCAGTTAGCTTCTGTTTAGACTAGCAGTTAGCTTCTGTTTAGTCTAGCAGTTAGCTTCTGTTTAGTCTAGCAGGTAGCTTTTCTGTTTAGTCTAGCAGTTAGCTTCTGTTTATTCTAGCAGGTAGCTTTTCTGTTTAGACTAGCAGTTAGCTTCTGTTTAGTCTAGCAGTTAGCTTCTGTTTAGACTAGCAGTTAGTTTCTGTTTAGACTAGCAGTTAGCTTCTGTTTAGGCTAGCAGTTCGTTTCTGTTTAGACTAGCAGTTAGTTTCTGTTTAGGCTAGCAGTTAGTTTCTGTTTCGACTAGCAGTTAGCTTCTGTTTAGTCTAGCAGTTAGCTTCTGTTTAGACTAGCAGTTAGTTTCTGTTTAGGCTAGCAGTTAGCTTCTGTCTAGTCTAGCAGTTAGCTTCTGTCTAGTCTAGCAGTTAGTTTCTGTTTAGTCTAGCAGTTAGTTTCTGTCTAGTCTTCCAGTTAGTTTCTGTTTAGACTAGCAGTTAGCTTTTCTGTCTAGGCTAGCAGTTAGCTTCTGTTTAGGCTAGCAGTTAGTTTCTGTTTAGACTAGCAGTTAGCTTCTGTTTAGGCTAGCATTTAGTTTCTGTTTAGACTAGCAGTTAGTTTCTGTTTAGGCTAGCAGTTAGTTTCTGTTTCGACCAGCAGTTAGCCTCTGTTTAGTCTAGCAGTTAGCTTCTGTTTAGACTAGCAGTTAGTTTCTGTTTAGGCTTGCAGTTAGCTTCTGTCTAGTCTAGCAGTTAGCTTCTGTTTAGTCTAGCAGTTAGTTTCTGTTTAGTCTTCCAGTTAGTTTCTGTTTAGACTAGCAGTTAGCTTTTCTGTCTAGGCTAGCAGTTAGCTTCTGTTTAGTCTAGCAGGTAGCTTTTCTGTTTAGACTAGCAGATAGCTTCTGTTTAGACTAGCAGATCACTTTTCTGTTTAGTCTAGCAGTTAGCTTTTCTGTTTAGACTAGCAGTTAGTTTCTGTTTAGTCTAGCAGTTAGTTTCTGTTTAGTCTAGCAGTTAGCTTCTGTTTAGACTAGCAGTTAGATTCTGTTGAGACTAGTAGTTAGCTTCTGTTTAGACTAGCAGTTAGCTTCTGTTTAGAGTAGCAGTTAGATTCTGTTTAGTCTAGCAGGTAGCTTTTCTATCTAGTCTAGCAGTTAGCTTCTGTTTAGACTAGCAGTTAGCTTCTGTTTCGTGTAGCAGTTAGTTACTGTTTAGGCTAGCAGTTAGCTTCTATTTAGACTAGCAGTTAGCTTCTGTTTAGACTAGCAGTTAGCTTCTGTTTAGACTAGCAGTTAGCTTCTGTTTAGTCTAGCAGTTAGCTTCTGTTTAGACTCGCAGTTAGCTTCTGTTTAGACTAGCAGTTAGCTTCTGTTTAGTCTAGCAGTTAGCTTCTGTTTAGTCTAGCAGGTAGCTTTTCTGTTTAGTCTAGCAGTTAGCTTCTGTTTAGTCTAGCAGGTAGCTTTTCTGTTTAGACTAGCAGTTAGCTTCTGTTTAGTCTAGCAGTTAGCTTCTGTTTAGTCTAGCAGGTAGCTTTTCTGTTTAGTCTAGCAGTTAGCTTCTGTTTAGTCTAGCAGGTAGCTTTTCTGTTTAGACTAGCAGTTAGCTTCTGTTTAGTCTAGCAGTTAGCTTCTGTTTAGACTAGCAGGTAGCTTTTCTGTTTAGACTAGCAGTTAGCTTCTTTTTAGGCTAGCAGTTAGCTTCTGTTTAGACTAGCAGTTAGCTTTTCTGTTTAGTCTAGCAGTTAGCTTCTGTTTAGTCTAGCAGGTAGCTTTTCTGTTTAGACTAGCAGTTAGCTTCTGTTTAGACTAGCAGGTAGCTTTTCTGTTTAGACTAGCAGTTAGCTTCTGTTTAGTCTTGCAGGTAGCTTTTCTGTTTAGACTAGTAGTTAGCTTCTTTTTAGACTAGCAGTTAGCTTCTTTTTAGACTAGCAGTTAGCTTCTGTTTAGACTAGCAGTTAGATTCTGTTCAGTCTAGCAGGTAGCTTTTCTGTCTAGTCTAGCAGTTAGCTTCTGTTTAGACTAGCAGTTAGCTTCTGTTTCGTGTAGCAGTTAGTTTCTGTTTAGGCTAGCAGTTAGCTTCTGTTTAGACTAGCAGTTAGCTTCTGTTTAGACTAGCAGCTAGCTTCTGTTTAGTCTAGCAGTTAGCTTCTGTTTAGTCTAGCAGGTAGCTTTTCTGTTTAGTCTAGCAGTTAGCTTCTGTTTAGTCTATTAGGTAGCTTTTCTGTTTAGACTAGCAGTTAGCTTCTGTTTAGTCTAGCAGTTAGCTTCTGTTTAGACTAGCAGGTAGCTTTTCTGTTTAGACTAGCAGTTAGCTTCTGTTTAGTCTAGCAGTTAGCTTCTGTTTAGTCTAGCAGGTAGCTTTTCTGTTTAGACTAGCAGTTAGCTTCTGTTTAGTCTAGCAGTTAGCTTCTGTTTAGACTAGCAGTTAGTTTCTGTTTAGACTAGCAGTTAGTTTCTGTTTAGACTAGCAGTTAGCTTCTGTTTAGACTAGCAGTTAGCTTCTGTTTAGTCTAGCAGTTAGCTTCTGTCTAGTCTAGCAGTTAGCTTCTGTGTAGTCTAGCAGTTAGCTTCTGTTTAGTCTAGCAGGTAGCTTTTCTGTTTAGACTAGCAGGTAGTTTTTCTGTTTGGTGTGATAGGTATACCACACAGCTCAAGGTGTCGGTTTTGAGAGCATGTATCACTGAGATGTGCCATTTATATTTGATAAACATTGTCAATTCTTAGACAATTCCACAGATACAGATGAGAGACAGCCTGGTCCCAGATTTGTTTGTGTTCTTGTCAGCTCATTGTGATGTTTATCCTGACAAAGAGTGGCATGATGGCACAAACAGAATGATACCCAGGCTAACAGAGAGGTAGGAGACAAACAGACTGTTACCCAGAGTAACAGAAAGGTAGGAGACAGACTGGTACCCAGGCTAACAGAGAGGTAGAAGACAAACAGAATGGTACCCAGGCTAACCGAGAGGTAGGAGACAGACTGGTACCCAGGCTAACAGAGAGGTAGAAGACAAACAGTATGGTACCCAGGCTAACAGAGAGGTAGAAGACAAACAGAATGGTATCCAGGCTAACAGAGAGGTAGGAGACAGACTGACTGGTACCCAGGCTAACAGAGA
This sequence comes from Salmo salar, assembly GCF_965601325.2. NCBI lineage: Eukaryota > Metazoa > Chordata > Actinopteri > Salmoniformes > Salmonidae > Salmo > Salmo salar. The sequence continues at coordinate 1,809,747 of NC_138292.1, forward strand.
GGTAGGAGACAGACTGACTGGTACCCAGGCTAACAGAGAGGTAGGAGACAAACAGACTGGTACCCAGGCTAACAGAGCGGTAGTGAAGAGAGAAAGTAGAATAGAATAGCTATAGCAGGCCTTGGAACCACACTCTCCAAGAAACCAAACACTGTAGAAGATCACACATTGGTAAACTACACAACACAGTGAAACTTCAACAACAAGTTGTTATTGTAAAGTCATGCTGCGGTAGTAGCAAATATTGATGGGTTACAAAGTTCTAGAAAGAAGTTAGCCTGAGGACAATCTCACAACGGCTGAGTCCCAAGTGGAACCCTATTCACTACATAGTGCATTACTAGCCATCTGGAAGGTAGTACATTTGTGACAGACAGAGGAGTGATATAATGATGATGGACTGAATTGTATTTCTTTGGACAGAGAAGGAAAGAAAGAGCGCGAGAGAGAGGGAGAGATGAGAGAGATAGAGGGAAAGGGAGAGATGAGCGAGGGAGAGAGAGAGAGGGAGACAGAGGGAGACGGAGAGAGAGATGAGGGAGAGATGAGAGAGGGATAGATGAGCGAGGGAGAGAGAGAGAAGGAGACAGGGAGAGAGAGAGATGAGGGAGAGAGGGAGAGATGAGAGAGAGAGAGGGAGACAGAGCGAGAGGGAGACAGGGATAGAGAAAGAGAGATGGGAGAGAGAGAGGGAGAGATAGAGAGAGATATGAGAGAGATGACAGACTGTACTAGCATTTAGATAATAACCCCAGAATCAGACAATTGCTTTTAGACAACAGGAAGGAAAATAATTGAGGATTCAGACATTGAAATAGGTTTAGAATATTACTTCAGGAAATGGAATGGTTTGAGAATGGACCGGATGAAGTAGAGGGAAGCAGATGAAGGATTCAGGAGGGGAATGAGAATGGACCGGATGAAGGAGAGGGCTCTAGATGAAGGATGCAGGAGGGGAATGAGAATGGACCGGATGAAGTAGAGGGATGCAGATGAAGGATTCAGGAAGGAATGAGAATGGACCAGATGAAGTAGAGGGATGCAGATGAAGGATTCAGGAAGGAATGAGAATGGACCAGATGAAGTAGAGGGATGCAGATGAAGGATTCAGGAGGGGAATGAGAATGGACCGGATGAAGTAGAGGGATGCAGATGAAGGATTCAGGAGGGGAATGAGAATGGACCAGATGAAGTAGAGGGATGCAGATGAAGGATTCAGGAAGGAATGAGAATGGACCAGATGAAGTAGAGGGATGCAGATGAAGGATGCAGGAGGGGAATGAGAATGGACCGGATGAAGTAGAGGGATGCAGATGAAGGATTCAGGAAGGAATGAGAATGGACCAGATGAAGTAGAGGGATGCAGATGAAGGATTCAGGAGGGGAATGAGAATGGACCGGATGAAGTAGAGGGATGCAGATGAAGGATTCAGGAGGGGAATGAGAATGGACCGGATGAAGTAGAGGGATGCAGATGAAGGATTCAGGAGCGGAATGAGAATGGACCAGATGAAGTAGAGGGATGCAGATGAAGGATTCAGGAGGGGAATGAGAATGGACCAGATGAAGTAGAGGGATGCAGATGAAGGATTCAGGAAGGAATGAGAATGGACCGGATGAAGTAGAGGTCAGTAAATGAAGGATTCAGGAGGGAATGAGAATGGACCGGATGAAGTAGAGGTCAGTAAATGAAGGATTCAGGAAGGAATGAGAATGGACCGGATAAAGTAGAGGGATGCAGATGAAGGATTCAGTTGGGAATGAGAATAGACCAGGTGAAGCAGAGGGCTCTAGATGAAGGATGCAGAGGGTTTAGCTTGGAGTTTCAGGAAGACATCCCCATCAGGCCGTCGTAGTTAGGCTGCTGTGGTGTGGTGATGGCAATCCCCCAAAAATGGACCTCCAAGTTAGTAGGACCCTGAAAAGGAAGTGAGCTATTCTGGTCTGCAGGTGCTGAATGGTTGACGATATGTTGAGGTGATGGCAAACTGTATTTTATAGCGTCTATTGCATCTTGCCACACGGTCATCGCTCATCCATATATTTATATGTACATATTCTTATTCCATCCCTTTACTTAGATTTGTGTGTATTAGGTAGTTGTTGTGAAATTGTTAGATTACTTGTTGATATTGCTGCATTGTCGGAACTAGAAGCGCAAGCATTTCGTTACACTCGCAATAACATCTGCATGTGACCAATAAAAGTTGATTTGAGGTAGTACAGGTATATGAATGAGATGCCCAAGGAGTGACCCGACCTTCGACCCCAGGAGAGAAAGCAGAAGTAACGTGTCAAGGAAAAAACTCCCTTGAACAAATGAAAAACCTGAGGGAAACCAGGCTCAGCAGGGGAGCCAATCCTCTTTTGGCTGGTTGGGTAGGATACGGTGAGTGAGGTAGATGGTGTCCGTGAAAAGAGGCAGGGACTGGAAGACTGTGAGAGGAGGTGAGCCACCACTGGAGTGTCGAATGGGTGTCGATGGTAATCGTAGTAACCAGGTCGTCTCAGCATGGGGAACGACAACTGTTCCTCGCCACATACAAGGAAGCAAAGGTTGAGAGTTGTCCAGAGGAAGGAAGGGGAGCATAGAGGAGCCGAGCAGTAAGCAGTGGCAGGGCGGGGGATGCATCAGGGGTCACTGGTGTCAGGGCAGACAGGATGCAGGCAGGGTGGGATGGACAATCACAGAGGTCGAAGGTGATTTTTAACCCTGCTGGCGAAGAGATCGCCCCAATATGTGCTGGCATTCCAATGCAGGAGTCTGGAGGCAGTGACAACCCAAAGCAGACAATGGCAGTAGTAGATTGTCGAGCCGCCAAAACAAACAACCAGATCCATAACAATGGAATGGTAGTCATCCAACTGCTAGCAGAGAGAAGGCTGAGCCAAGCGGATGAGGTCTCTGTAGTGAGAGAAGGCTGAGCCAAGCGGATGAGGTCTCTGTAGTGAGAGAAGGCTGAGCTAAGCGGATGAGGTCTCTGTAGTGAGAGAAGGCTGAGCCAAGCGGATGAGAGAAGGCTGAGCTAAGCGGATGAGGTCTCTGTAGTGAGAGAAGGCTGAGCTAAGCGGATGAGGTCTCTGTAGTGAGAGAAGGCTGAGGTTAGAGGGGATAGAGGAGATAGAGGGGTTAGAGGAGATAAAGGGGTTAGAGGAGAGGGATGTGTACCTGTGTTCAGGTATTATAGAGAGAGGGGATAGGGGAGAGGGATGTGTACCTGTGTCCAGGTATTATAGAGAGAGAGGAAAGCCGGCCTGCTGGGTCGTCGGGCGGAGCTGCAGCTGCAGGGACTTGGGCTGTGTCAGAATTTGTAATCCGAGGCTGGGGGAGAAGTCAGGTCCGGAGCTGGTTTGGGGACCTGGGTCAAAGTCTTAGAGGCCTGATTTGAGGCTTGGAGTCCGAGTTGTGTTTGGTAGAATGAATATGAGGCTTGGAGGCCGAGTTGGTGTTGGTGGTGGAATGAATATGAGGCTTGGAGGCCGAGTTGTGTTTGGTAGAATGAATATCAGGCTTGGAGGGTGAGTTGGTGTTGGTGGTGGAATGAATATGAGGCTTGGAGGGTGAGTTGGTGTTGGTGGTGGAATGAATATGAGGCTTGGAGGGTGAGTTGGTGTTGGTGGTGGAATGAATATGCAGCAGTGGAGGCAGCTGGGTATGTCTTCATGGTGGCCCTCGGGTGTGTGGCATCGTCTTGTGGTAGGCAACGTGGGTGGCAACATGGGTGGAGGTGGGTTTGGTTGTGATCTCGACCAGAGAGAAGGAGAAGTAGTTTAGTGGAAGAAAGGGGACACGAGGGAGAGAGAACAGTCATGGCTGGACGGACGCCATGCAATAACATGAAGATGGTATTTCTAGAGAAGGCCAGTATGCAGTAGGATAGCATGTGACCAATACACAGTACGGTTGAATTTATCCAACAAACTGATGTAATCTGATACTATGTGTGGCCTGCCATCACATGGACTGTGGCAACCGTGACCCTGGACAACTTTAATTACTGGTATAATAAAACGTGCAGAGCAGCAATTTTATCAAATGACTCTGTGTTGAAGGCAACTAGTTTAAAATGTTGCTTTCAAGTCTCCTGAATTAGAGCTAATTCTCAACACCGTCAATGTAGGACAAACTACTGGAAGTGAAGAGCAGAGAGGGTGACATGCAATTAAGAAAATGAATAAGCAACTGAAGATGTGACAGCAAAGAAATTCAATTCAGCCTATTTCAGCTCTCAAGGTTTTCAACTATTGTTCTGATGTTATGTTATGATGAACTGCATAACTACATGGAGTTCTGGAAAAATGAATATTTCATCTCGTCTCAGTAACGCTGGTATTCATGTTACAGCACGTACAACTGGCGTTATTTTGATTTGATTTCACATTTATTTAACCAGGTAGGCCAGTTGAGAACAAGTTCTCATTTACAACTGCGACCTGGCCAAGATAAAGCAAAGCAGTTCGACACAAACAACAACACAGAGTTACACATGGAGTAAATAAACGTACAGTCATTAACACAATAGAAAAAAAATCTATATACAGTGTGTGCAAATGAGGCTTTATATCACAGATACTACTGGCTTTATATCACGGAAACTACTGGCTTTAAATCACAGATACTACTGGCTTTATATTACAGATACTACTGGCTTCAAATCACAGATACTACTGGCTTTATATCACAGATACTACTGGCTTCATATCACATATACTACTGGCTTTATATCACAGATACTACTGGATTCATATCACAGATACTACTGGCTTTATATCACAGATACTACTGGCTTTAAATCACAGATACTACTGGCTTTATATTACAGATACTACTGGCTTTACATCACAGCAGATACAGTACTACTGGCTTTATATCACAGATACTACTGGCTTTATATCACAGATACTACTGGCTTTATATCACAGATACTACTGGCTTCATATCACAGACACTACTGGCTTTATATCACAGATACTACTGGCTTTATATCACAGATACTACTGGCTTCATATCACAGATACTACTGGCTTCATATCACAGATACTAGTGGCTTCAAATCACAGATACCTGCTGGCTTCAAATCACAGCTACTACTGGCTTTAAATCACAGATACTACTGGCTTTATATCACAGATACTACTGGCTTCATATCACAGATACTACTGGCTTCATATCACAGATACTAGTGGCTTCAAATCACAGATACTCCTGGCTTCAAATCACAGCTACTACTGGCATTAAATCACAGATACTACTGGCTTTATATCACAGATACTACTGGCTTTATATCACAGATACTACTGGCTTTATATCACAGACACTACCGGCTTTATATTACAGATACTACTGGCTTCATATTACAGATACTACTGGCTTTATATCACAGATACTACTGGCTTTATATCACAGATACTACTGGCTTTATATCACAGATACTACTGGCTTTACATCACAGCAGATACAGTACTACTGGCTTTATATCACAGATACAACTGGCTTTATATCACAGATACTACTGGCTTTATATTACAGATACTACTGGCTTTACATCACAGCAGATACAGTACTACTGGCTTTATATCACAGACACTACTGGCTTTATATCACAGATACTACTGGCTTTATATCACAGATACTACTGGCTTTATATTACAGATACTACTGGCTTTATATTACAGATACTACTGGCTTTATATCACAGATACTACTGTCTTTATATCACAGCAGACACTTCTGGCTTTATCTCATAGATACTACTGGCTTTAAATCACAGATACTACTGGCTTTAAATCACAGATACTACTGGCTTTATATTACAGATACTACTGGCTTCAAATCACAGATACTACTGGCTTTATATCACAGATACTACTGGCTTCATATCACATATACTACTGGCTTTATATCACAGATACTACTGGATTCATATCACAGATACTACTGGCTTTATATCACAGATACTACTGGCTTTAAATCACAGATACTACTGGCTTTATATTACAGATACTACTGGCTTTACATCACAGCAGATACAGTACTACTGGCTTTATATCACAGATACTACTGGCTTTATATCACAGATACTACTGGCTTTATATCACAGATACTACTGGCTTCATATCACAGACACTACTGGCTTTATATCACAGATACTACTGGCTTTATATCACAGATACTACTGGCTTCATATCACAGATACTACTGGCTTCATATCACAGATACTAGTGGCTTCAAATCACAGATACCTGCTGGCTTCAAATCACAGCTACTACTGGCTTTAAATCACAGATACTACTGGCTTTATATCACAGATACTACTGGCTTCATATCACAGATACTACTGGCTTCATATCACAGATACTAGTGGCTTCAAATCACAGATACTCCTGGCTTCAAATCACAGCTACTACTGGCATTAAATCACAGATACTACTGGCTTTATATCACAGATACTACTGGCTTTATATCACAGATACTACTGGCTTTATATCACAGACACTACCGGCTTTATATTACAGATACTACTGGCTTCATATTACAGATACTACTGGCTTTATATCACAGATACTACTGGCTTTATATCACAGATACTACTGGCTTTATATCACAGATACTACTGGCTTTACATCACAGCAGATACAGTACTACTGGCTTTATATCACAGATACAACTGGCTTTATATCACAGATACTACTGGCTTTATATTACAGATACTACTGGCTTTACATCACAGCAGATACAGTACTACTGGCTTTATATCACAGACACTACTGGCTTTATATCACAGATACTACTGGCTTTATATCACAGATACTACTGGCTTTATATTACAGATACTACTGGCTTTATATTACAGATACTACTGGCTTTATATCACAGATACTACTGTCTTTATATCACAGCAGACACTTCTGGCTTTATCTCATAGATACTACTGGGTTTATATCACAGATACTACTGGGTTTATATCACAGATACTACTGGCTTTATATCACAGATACTACTGGCTTTATATCACAGCAGACACTTCTGGCTTTATATCATAGATACTACTGGCTTTATATCACAGATACTACTGGCTTTATATCACAGCAGACACTACTGGCTATAAATTACAGATACTACTGGCTTCATATCACAGATACTACTGGCTTTATATTACAGATACTACTGGCTTTATATCACAGATACTACTGGCTTTATATCACAGACACTACTGGCTTTATATCACTGATACTACTGGGTTTACATCACAGATACTACTGGCTTCATATTACAGATACTACTGGCTTCAAATCACAGATACTATTGGCTTTATATCACAGATACTACTGGCTTTATATCACAGATACTACTGGCTTCATATCATAGATACTACTGGCTTTACATCACAGCAGATACAGTACTACTGGCTTTATATCACAGATACAACTGGCTTTATATCACAGATACTACTGGCTTTATATTACAGATACTACTGGCTTTATATCACAGATACTACTGGCTTTATATCACAGATACTACTGGCATTATATCACAGACACTACTGGCTTTATATCACAGATACTACTGGCTTTATATCACAGATACTTCTGGCTTTATATCACAGATACTACTGGATTTACATCACAGCAGATACAGTACTACTGGCTTTATATCACAGATACTACTGGCTTTATATCACAGATACTACTGGCTTCATATCACAGATACTACTGGCTTTATATCACAGATACTACTGGCTTTATATTACTGATACTACTGGCATTACATCACAGATACTACTGGCTTCATATCACAGATACTACTGGCTTTATATGACAGATACTACTGGCTTTATATCACAGATACTACTGGCTTTATATGACAGATACTACTGGCTATATATTACAGATACTACTGGCTATATATTACAGATACTACTGGCTTCATATCACAGATACTACTGGCTTCATATTACAGATACTACTGGCTTCATTTCACAGATACTACTGGCTTTATATGACATATACTACTGGCTTTATATCACAGATACTACTGGCTTTATATCACAGATACTACTGGCTTCATATTACAGATACTACTGGCTTCATATCACAGATACTACTGGCTTTATATCACAGATACTACTGGCTTCATATCACAGCTCCGTCTGGCTTCATATCACAGATACTACTGGCTTCATATTACAGATACTACTGGCTTCATATCACAGATACTTCTGGCTTCATATTACAGATACTACTGGCTTCATATCAAGGACACTACTGGCTTCATATCACAGATACTACTGGCTTCATATCACAGACACTACTGGCTTCATATTACAGATACTACTGGCTTTAAATCACTGATACTACTGGCTTCATATCACAGACACTACTGGCTTCATATCACAGATACTACTGGCTTCATATCACAGATACTTCTGGCTTCATATTACAGATACTACTGGCTTCATATCAAGGACACTACTGGCTTCATATCACAGATACTACTGGCTTCATATCACAGACACTACTGGCTTCATATTACAGATACTACTGGCTTCATATTACAGATACTACTGGCTTTAAATCACTGATACTACTGGGTTTATATCACAGATACTACTGGGTTTATATTACAGATACTACTGGCTTCATATCACAGATACTACTGGTATTCTAACATGTTTCTGGAGTATATCCACCAGCCAACCGTCAGAGGTCAATAGATACAGTACAGTAACTACCCCCCTTGTCAGAACCCTTAGGAACACTCTTTTCATGCGCCAACACACATACAACCACACATGCTCACGCACACACACACCCACCAAGAACACGTGGAAGAGGTTTTCTTTGATCAATGTGCCATTTCTAATTGAAATGAGGCATGGAATATTTTATTCAGATCCTCCATTGAACAACTACAGCACTCTCTCTCTCTCTCACACACACACACACACACACAATCTGACAATGGAAACCATGGAAACTAGAAATAAGCTGTATGTTACAAAAGCACTAACAATTTTATTACAAGCCAATTAATGGAAAACACCAGGCAAAATTTACAAACATCCATTTTTCATTTGAGTAATCATTATCCAACAGGGTTGTGATGTGGTGGTGTGTTTTGTGGTTTAGGAATAGGCCTAATGGTTGTTCAGACAAACTGTGCAACTAATCTCTGCAAAAAACGAAACGTCCTCTTACTGTCAACTGCGTTTATTTTCAGCAAACTTAGCATGTGTACATGAACAGAACAAGATTCAACAAATGACACATAATCTGAACAAGTTCCACAGACATGTGACTAACAGAAATTGAATAATGTGTCTCTGAACAAAGGGGAGGTCAAAATCAAAAGTAACAGTCAGTATCTGGTGTGGCCACCAGCTGCATTAAGTACTGCACTGCATCTCCTCATAGACTGCACCAGATTTGCCAGTTCTTGCTGTGAGATGTTACCCCACTCTTCCACCAAGGCACCTGCAAGTTCCCAGACATTTCTGGGGGGAATGGCCCTGGCCCTCACTTTCCAATCCAACAGGTCCCAGACATGCTCAATGGGATTGAGATCCGGGCTCTTCACTGGCAATGGCAGAACACTGACATTCTTGTCTTGCAGGAAATCACGCACAGAACAAGCACTATGGCTGGTGGCATTGTCATGCTGGAGGGTCATGTCAGGATGAGCCTGCAGAAAGGGTACCACATGAGGGAGGAGGATGTCTTCCCTGTAACGCACAGCATTGAGATTGCCTGCAATGACAACAAGCTCAGTCCGATGATGCTGTGACACACCGCCCCAGACCATGACGGACCCTCCACCTCCAAATCAATCCTGCTCCGGAGTACAGGCCTTTGTGTAACGCTCATTCCTTCGACGATAAACGCGAATCCGACCATCCCCCCTGGTGAGACAAAACCGCGACTCGTCAGTGAAGAGCACTTTTTGCCAGTCCTGTCTGGTCCAGCTACAGTGGGTTTGTGCCCATAGGCGACGTTGTTGCCGGTGATGTCTGGTGAGGACCTGCCTTACAACAGGCCTACGAGCCCTCAGTCCAGCCTCTCTCAGCCTATTGCGGACAGTCTGAGCACTGATGGAGGGATTGTGCGTTCCTGGTGTATGTGATGTTCAATCCTGTGCAGGTGTTGTTACACGTGGTCTGCCACTGCGAGGACGATCAGCTGTGCGTCCTGTCTCCCTGTAATGCTGTCTTAGGCGTCTCACAGTACAGACATTGCACCTTAATGCAGATGAGCAGGGACCCTGGGCATCTTTCTTTTGGTGTTTTTCAGAGCCAGTAGAAAGGCCTCTTTAGTGTCCTAGGTTTTCATAACTGTGACCTTAATTGCCGACCGTCTGTAAGCTGTTAGTGTCTTAACGACCGTTCCACAGGTGCATGTTCATTAATTGTTTATGGTTAATTGAACAAGCATGGGAAACAGTGTTTAAACCCTTTACAATGAAGATCTGTGAAGTTGTTTAGATTTTTAGCAACTACCTTTGAAAGACAGGGTCCGGAAAAAGGTATGTTTCTTTTTTTGCTGAGTTTATAAGAACAAAACTCCTGCTCCAGTCACTACCCAAACCCTAACCCTAGCTCCAGTCACTACCCAAACCCTAGCTCCAGTCACAACCCAAACCCTAGCTCCAGTCACAACCCAAACCCTAGCTCCAGTCACAACCCAAACCCTAGCTCCAGTCACAACCCAAACCCTAGCTCCAGTCACAACCCTAACCGTAACTCCAGTCACAACCCTAACCGTAACTCCAGTCACAACCCTAACCGTAACTCCAGTCACAACCCTAACCGTAACTCCAGTCACAACCCTAACCCTAGCTCCAGTCACAACCCTAACCCTAGCTCCAGTCACAACCCTAACCCTAGCTCCAGTCACAACCCTAACCCTAGCTCCAGTCACAACCCTAACCCTAGCTCCAGTCACAACCCTAACCCTAGCTCCAGTCACAACCCTAACCCTAGCTCCAGTCACAACCCTAGCTCCAGTCACAACCCTAGCTCCAGTCACAACCCTAGCTCCAGTCACAACCCTAGCTCCAGTCACAACCCTAGCTCCAGTCACTATCCTAACCCTAGCTCCAGTCACAACCCTAACCCTAGCTCCAGTCACAACCCTAACCCTAGCTCCAGTCACAACCCTAACCCTAGCTCCAGTCACAACCCTAACCCTAGCTCCAGTCACAACCCTAACCCTAGCTCCAGTCACAACCCTAGCTCCAGTCACAACCCTAGCTCCAGTCACAACCCTAGCTCCAGTCACAACCCTAGCTCCAGTCACAACCCTAGCTCCAGTCACTATCCTAACCCTAGATACTCTTTAGTTTTAGAATAAGGGCTAGATTAAACCAGTTCTGACTTGACCCGCGCGTTAATTGACAATCATTGTTTTTAGTAAGGCGATGTTGGAGGTGTAACCGCTGGAGCTGTCAACTCCGGAAACTGCTCTATCAGGGACATTACCATCGGATGCGCCGAGTCTCATTAGTAATAATCCCATGCAGCCTTGTTACAAATTCAAACACTGTAGTGTTGTGATTTAAACCTCAATTAGGCTGATATAAATCCCTGTTATTTTGTTTTATGATTTTCACCCTACACTTCCTGGTTCTGAACTCGGGTGTGGCTTTATAACAATGACCACACAAGCAGTCGCTCACGATATGACAGTACTAATGCAGTTACACCTCCGACATCGTCAAAACACCAGCTATTTGGGGTGTTAGCTTTCACCGGTTAAAGGCCTAGTGCAGTCAAAAACAGGATTTTCCTGTGTTTTATATATATTTCCATACTAGGAGGTTGGAATGAGACTGTGAAATTGTGAAAACGATGATAATGCCCTTTAGTGTGAAAGCTGTTTTGAAAAGACCACCTGAAATTTCTGCCTGTTTTGGTGGGATGGAGTTTTAGCCTGAGTTTTGGCTGACATCACAAGGTGGTAAATAAGTTAATGAGAAAAATAGTTCAAAACCTCTCTGCCAATAACAGCTAGTTTTCACTTTTTCCCTCCCCACTCAGGCCACTCCAATCCCACATAGTTGTAGCAAAATTCTAGCTTGAGAAATTGCTCTTTGCTAAGAAACCATTTATGTTTAATTTCAGTCATTGTGATTGAAAACAATCACAGTAAGGTATTTAATTGTTACCCAGAAAATGATTTAATTCTGAGATAAAACATTTTTTTTAAAACAGCTGCATTGGACCTTGTTGAGAAAGGGCTTTTAAGGCTTAATCCGATTGAATCCAACCTAAATGTCTTCTATGTTAATCAGATAAAATGAATCCATAGTCATATAATATACAGTTTAACCGATTCTATTTCTATGGATAACGACATGGAACTATTTATCCTACTTCCTTTGGTTTAGAGTGGACAGAACACGGAATGCATGTTCACATATCCCCATTAGCCTCCATCATGTAACAGCGTGAACAGAGGGGACTAAACAGAGACAGCTGTGGATTCAAGTTTGACATTGACATGTTTCTGTATAATAACAGACAAGATAGCTCACCGTTTATAATAGATTATCTGAACCTGGGATGTATTACTACAGAGTTGATTACAGACATTATATCTTTCATATTATCTGAACCTGAAGATGCTTCCCAAATGGCATCCTAGTCCACTATACTATATGGGTGAACTACATTAGGGCCTTATGGTCATCCTGACATTTTGGAAGTACATTCGGTGCCTTCAGAAAGTATTCATATCCCATTCCACATTTTGTTGTGTTACAGCCTGAATTCAAAATGGATTCAACATATTTAAAAAAAAAAATACATATACACATGTCGTGTCTTTGGCATCATTAAAACTCTGTAATTATTATTACGCGATTAACCTGATTAATCATGTAACTGTAATTAACTAGGAAGTCGGGGCACCAAGGAAAACATTCAGATTACAAAGTTATAATTTTCCTAATATAACTTTCAGATATTTTAATATCTGATCAATTAGTCTTCGAATTAATGAATTATTATTTACCTCACGTTAGTCTCATTCCGAACGTCGTAAATTGTTGGTTATCTGCACGAACCCAGTCTTCACTATGGGTCATCCATACATCAATTGTCTTAAAATAATTTATTTACTAACTAAGTAATTCACAGAAATGCATAACAAACAGTAGATATGGTTATAAAGAAATCATAGGGGAATGTGCCCTAGTGGGCTAAACCGGCATGGCGGCTTGTTAGACAAAAGGGGAGTGGGGGTCAGCTGAGAAGGCACTTCAGAGTTGATAATTATAACAATTGAAATACTAGTCCTTTGCACATGAACACTCACTCATTTGGGAATAATTGCAATCAATATATATATATTTACACTCAGTGTGTCGTCGGGATCTCTGTTGAAAAGTTTGTTTCTGTTGGAGAGTTTGTCCGCCCTCTCTCGCTCTCTGTCGTGGTTAGAATGGGTAGTTCAGAGTGACATTCATTCATGTCGTTACTTATTTATGCTTGCCATAACAAAGGACTTGAATACGTATTGACTCAAGAAACTTCAGCAATTTCAAAAAACATAATTTCCACTTTGAAATTATAGGGTATTGTATGTAGGCTAGTTACACAAAATCTCAATTTAATCAATTTTAAATTCAGGCTCTAACATAACAAAATGTGTGAAAGGTCAAGGGGTGTGAATACTTTCTGAAGGCACTGTATGCTGTCTAAAAAACTGTATGGCAAAGATGCTGACTCAAGCATAATTTGGAAGAAGAACAGTGCAGTGCAGTACATGATGCTATCTGGAGGGACTACAGTTGGTAGAGCATGGTGTTTGCAACGCCAGCATGGTATTTGCAACGCCAGGGTTGTGGGTTCGATTCCCACGGGGGGCCAGTATGAAAAAAATAAATGTATGAAATGTATGCATTCATTGTAAGTTGCTCTGGATAAGAGCGTCTGCTAAATGACTAAAATGTAAAAATGTAAATGTAACAGTACAATACTGTACATGATGCTATCTGGAGGGACAACATTACAGTACATTATGCTATCTGGAGGGAGAACAGTACGGTACAGTACATGATTATATCTGGAGGGAGAACAGTACAGTACAGTACATTATGCTATCTGGAGGGAGAACAGAACTGTACGTGATACTATCTGGAGGGGGAACAGTACAGTACATGATACTATCTGGAAGAAGAACAATACAGTACAGGATACTATCTGGAGGGAGAACAGTACAGGATACTATCTGGAGGGAGAACAGTACAGTACAGGATACTATCTGGAGGGAGAACAGTACAGGATACTATCTGGAGGGAGAACAGTACAGTACAGGATACTATCTGGAGGGAGAACAGTACAGTACAGGATACTATCTGGAGGGAGAACAGTACAGTACAGGATACTATCTGGAGGGAGAACAGTACAGGATACTATCTGGAGGGAGAACAGTACAGTACAGGATGCTATCTGGAGGGAGAACAGTACAGTACAGGATACTATCTGTAGGGAGAACAGTACAGTACAGGATACTATCTGGAGGGAGAACAGTACAGTACAGGATACTATCTGGAGGGAGAACAGTACAGTACAGGATGCTATCTGGAGGGAGAACAGTACAGTACAGGACGCTATCTGGAGGGAGAACAGTACAGGATGCTATCTGGAGGGAGAACAGTACAGTACAGGATGCTATCTGGAGGGAGAACAGTACAGTACAGGATACTATCTGGAGGGAGAACAGTACAGTACAGGATGATATCTGGAGGGAGAACAGTACAGTACAGGATACTATCTGGAGGGAGAACAGTACAGTACAGGATGCTATCTGGAGGGAGAACAGTACAGTACAGGATGCTATCTGGAGGGAGAACAGTACAGTACAGGATACTATCTGGAGGGAGAACAGTACAGTACAGGATGCTATCTGGAGGGAGAACAGTACAGGATACTATCTGGAGGGAGAACAGTACAGTACAGGATGCTATCTGGAGGGAGAACAGTACAGGATACTATCTGGAGGGAGAACAGTACAGTACAGGATACTATCTGGAGGGAGAACAGTACAGTACAGGATGCTATCTGGAGGGAGAACAGTACAGTACAGGATGCTATCTGGAGGGAGAACAGTACAGTACAGGATGCTATCTGGAGGGAGAACAGTACAGTACAGGATACTATCTGGAGGGAGAACAGTACAGGATACTATCTGGAGGGAGAACAGTACAGTACAGGATGAAATCTGGAGGGAGAACAGTACAGTACAGGATGCTATCTGGAGGGAGAACAGTACAGTACAGGATACTATCTGGAGGGAGAACAGTACAGTACAGGATACTATCTGGAGGGAGAACAGTACAGGATACTATCTGGAGGGAGAACAGTACAGTACAGGATGCTATCTGGAGGGGGAACAGTACAGTACATGATACTATCTGGAGGGAGAACAGTACTGTACAGGATACTATCTGGAGGGAGAACAGTACAGTACAGGATACTATCTGGAGGGAGAACAGTACAGGATACTATCTGGAGGGAGAACAGTACAGTACAGGATACTATCTGGAGGGAGAACAGTACAGTACAGGATACTATCTGGAGGGAGAACAGAACTGTACGTGATACTATCTGGAGGGGGAACAGTACAGTACATGATACTATCTGGAGGGAGAACAGTACAGTACAGGACGCTATCTGGAGGGAGAACAGTACAGTACAGGATACTATCTGGAGGGAGAACAGTACAGTACAGGATGCTATCTGGAGGGAGAACAGTACAGTACAGGATACTATCTGGAGGGAGAACAGTACAGTACAGGATGCTATCTGGAGGGAGAACAGTACAGTACAGGATGCTATCTGGAGGGAGAACAGTACAGTACAGGATACTATCTGGAGGGAGAACAGTACAGTACAGGATACTATCTGGAGGGAGAACAGTACAGTACAGGATGACTATCTGGAGGGAGAACAGTACAGTACAGGATACTATCTGGAGGGAGAACAGTACAGTACAGGATACTATCTGGAGGGAGAACAGTACAGGATACTATCTGGAGGGAGAACAGTACAGTACAGGATGCTATCTGGAGGGAGAACAGTACAGTACAGGATACTATCTGGAGGGAGAACAGTACAGTACAGGATACTATCTGGAGGGAGAACAGTACAGTACAGGATACTATCTGGAGGGAGAACAGTACAGGATACTATCTGGAGGGAGAACAGTACAGTACAGGATGCTATCTGGAGGGAGAACAGTACAGTACAGGATACTATCTGGAGGGAGAACAGTACAGTACAGGATACTATCTGGAGGGAGAACAGTACAGTACAGGATACTATCTGGAGGGAGAACAGTAGCAGTACAGGATCGCTATCTGGAGGGAGAACAGTACAGTACAGGATGCTATCTGGAGGGAGAACAGTACAGTACAGGATACTATCTGGAGGGAGAACAGTACAGTACAGGATGCTATCTGAAACTCTTCATCTTAGAGCAGAAGGAAGATAACTGTCTTTGGAGACATGGGTTGCATCCCAAATAGCACTCTATTCCCTGCGTAGTGAATTCCTTTTGACCATAACCCTATGGGCCATGGTCAAAGTAGTGCACTAAGTAGTGCACTAGAGTGCTTTTTGAGATGCCGTTGTTTCCTATGAGAACAATATGTGCTGATGGGTCTTGTATCATACTAAGTAGGCCTTGAGTTGTATGGATCAATGTTCAAATACTATCTTTGTGAGATCATGTACTGCATCGTCTTCTACTAACCGAAGCTGGAGTTCGTTTTGAACACCAATTCATATCTAACTCCAAGTATAAACTGGGTGGTTCCAGCCATGAATGCTCATTGGCTGACAGCCGTGGTATATTTACGCACGACGCAACGCGGAGTGCCTGGACACAGCCCTTAGCCGTGGTATATTGGCCATATACCACAACCCCCCAAGGTGCCTTATTGCTGTTATAAACTGGTTACCAACGTAATTAGAGCAGTAAAAAGAAATGTTTTGTCATACACATGGTATACAGTCTGATATACCACAGCTGTCAGCCAATCAGCATTCAGGGTTCGAACAACCCGGAGTATAAAAGATCGTATACCACGGGTATGACAAAACATGTATTTTTACTGCTCTAATTGCTTTAATACCCAGTTTATAATATCAGTAAGTCACCTGGGGGTTTGTAGTATATGGCCAATATACCACGGCTAAGGGCTTTATCCAGACACTCCGCGATGCTTCGTTTCTAAGAACAGTATATTGGACATATACCACATCCCCTCGTGCCTTTATTGCTTATAAGTAGAAGTTGACTTGTGAGCCTTGTTCGTCATGCTTCAGCATGTTACAAAATGCAATTCATAGTGTGTGGGAGTTTTAAATGATCTTAAAATGATCTTATCTTCCCAACATTAGAAAATCTACTTTCTTAAAAATTCTATATAAACTGAGCAGCTGCATTTCGAAAACCAAATCAAACCAATTTTGACTGTCTGGCAGTTAAGAGGTCGTGGTGGCAAGACTCTCTCCTCTGAAGCGTGGAAGAAACGCCACTATTAGTTATGTTCTGTCATGGCTGTCACGGGTTATGATGACAAATCCATTTTCTTTGTATGAATAACATCTAGAATGAAGTGTTTCCTTTGACATGGAACATCACACAGAAAATGGCCTCCCTCTTAATTAACCCTCTCTCTTTCTCCTCGACCTCTGCCAGGCTCTGGCTTCCTCCTTCTTAACTCTCTCTCTCTCTCTCTCTCTCTCTCTCTGTCTCTCTCTCTCTCTCTCTCTCTCTGTCTCTCTCTGTCTCTCTCTGTCCCTGTCTCTCTCTCTCTGTCTCTCTCTCTCTGTCTCTTTCTGTCTCTCGGTCTCTCTCATTCTCTCTCTCTCTCTCCGTCTCTCTCTCTATCTCGCTCTCTGTCTCTCTCTTCTCTCTCTCTCTCTCTCTCACTCTCTCTCTCTCCTCAGCCGGTCTCTCCTTCTCCTTTGTCACTCTCAGTCTGAATCCCAAATGGTACCCTGTTCCCTATATAGTACACCATGGTGTATGGGGCCCTGGTCTAAAGTAGTACACAATATAGAGAATAGGGTGCCATTTGGGATGTAACGCAGCTCTTGTGAAATCCACTGTGCTGTTCCTATGGCACCAGCAACACTTTCACTCCTCTCTGACACGACGGCACCAGCCCCAAATACTCAAATCATTTCCTGGAAAACAATCATCACCTTATTTCCTGTAAAAACCAACGGTTCCAAACCTTTTTTTCTGTTACCGTACCACTACCTGCCCCGGAGTGCCCGTGATCTACCCCCTCGTGTGGATTTTACCAGTAAGCCTATGGCCTCATTAGTCTTCTCAAGTACCCGCAGGGGTCCAAGTACACCCCTGGTTGGGAACCACTGCTGTAAACCAACCAGCTTGTTATTTCCTATAAAGCTAGCTGTCTCTGTCTGATCTAATCTATGAGAGATGAGAGGTGTTCTACACAGAGCAGTTATATTTCCCTAGATGTGTTCCTTCTGAAGTTATTGTGGTGAATTTAAACAGCCAAAATCACTGCAATTATGAAACTGATGGAGCCTAGCGCCCTCCGGTGTCTATTTGTGGTATAAATAATAATAATAAGGTATTTAAATGTTGTTTGATGTCCTTGGGATTTTATTATGTACACCAGGGCTGTCCAACACTCATCTAGAGCACCTGATTCTAATAATTAGCTTGTTGAAAACCTGAGTCGGGTTGGTTACAGCTGGGGGGTTGGAGTGAAAACCGACAGGAGGGTAGCTCTCGAGGAACAGGGTCGGACAGCCCTGATGTACACCATCAAGTCAAACCACATTGTATAATATCTATTTAGTC
Source organism: Salmo salar (assembly GCF_965601325.2). Taxonomy (NCBI): domain Eukaryota; kingdom Metazoa; phylum Chordata; class Actinopteri; order Salmoniformes; family Salmonidae; genus Salmo; species Salmo salar. The sequence goes on from NC_138292.1 coordinate 1,828,593, forward strand.
TGTTTGTGGTAGAAATAATAACAATGTGTTTAAATGTTGTGTAATATCACTGGGATGTCTCTCTACTTCACCCATCCAGAGTCTGTTTGTGGTAATATCACTGGGATGTCTCTCTACTTCACCCATCCAGAGTCTGTTTGTGGTAATATCACTGGGATGTCTCTCTACTTCACCCATCCAGAGTCTGTTTGTGGTAATATCACTGGGATGTCTCTCTACTTCACCCATCCAGAGTCTGTTTGTGGTAATATCACTGGGATGTCTCTCTACTTCACCCATCCAGAGTCTGTTTGTGGTAATATCACTGGGATGTCTCTCTACTTCACCCATCCAGAGTCTGTTTGTGGTAATATCACTGGGATGTCTCTCTACTTCACCCATCCAGAGTCTGTTTGTGGTAATATCACTGGGATGTCTCTCTACTTCACCCATCCAGAGTCTGTTTGTGGTAATATCACTGGGATGTCTCTCTACTTCACCCATCCAGAGTCTGTTTGTGGTAATATCACTGGGATGTCTCTCTACTTCACCCATCCAGAGTCTGTTTGTGGTAATATCACTGGGATGTCTCTCTACTTCACCCATCCAGAGTCTGTTTGTGGTAATATCACTGGGATGTCTCTCTACTTCACCCATCCAGAGTCTGTTTGTGGTAATATCACTGGGATGTCTCTCTACTTCACCCATCCAGAGTCTGTTTGTGGTAATATCACTGGGATGTCTCTCTACTTCACCCATCCAGAGTCTGTTTGTGGTAATATCACTGGGATGTCTCTCTACTTCACCCATCCAGAGTCTGTTTGTGGTAATATCACTGGGATGTCTCTCTACTTCACCCATCCAGAGTCTGTTTGTGGTAATATCACTGGGATGTCTCTCTACTTCACCCATCCAGAGTCTGTTTGTGGTAATATCACTGGGATGTCTCTCTACTTCACCCATCCAGAGTCTGTTTGTGGTAATATCACTGGGATGTCTCTCTACTTCACCCATCCAGAGTCTGTTTGTGGTAATATCACTGGGATGTCTCTCTACTTCACCCATCCAGAGTCTGTTTGTGGTAATATCACTGGGATGTCTCTCTACTTCACCCATCCAGAGTCTGTTTGTGGTAATATCACTGGGATGTCTCTCTACTTCACCCATCCAGAGTCTGTTTGTGGTAATATCACTGGGATGTCTCTCTACTTCACCCATCCAGAGTCTGTTTGTGGTAATATCACTGGGATGTCTCTCTACTTCACCCATCCAGAGTCTGTTTGTGGTAATATCACTGGGATGTCTCTCTACTTCACCCATCCAGAGTCTGTTTGTGGTAATATCACTGGGATGTCTCTCTACTTCACCCATCCAGAGTCTGTTTGTGGTAATATCACTGGGATGTCTCTCTACTTCACCCATCCAGAGTCTGTTTGTGGTAATATCACTGGGATGTCTCTCTACTTCACCCATCCAGAGTCTGTTTGTGGTAATATCACTGGGATGTCTCTCTACTTCACCCATCCAGAGTCTGTTTGTGGTAATATCACTGGGATGTCTCTCTACTTCACCCATCCAGAGTCTGTTTGTGGTAATATCACTGGGATGTCTCTCTACTTCACCCATCCAGAGTCTGTTTGTGGTAATATCACTGGGATGTCTCTCTACTTCACCCATCCAGAGTCTGTTTGTGGTAATATCACTGGGATGTCTCTCTACTTCACCCATCCAGAGTCTGTTTGTGGTAATATCACTGGGATGTCTCTCTACTTCACCCATCCAGAGTCTGTTTGTGGTAATATCACTGGGATGTCTCTCTACTTCACCCATCCAGAGTCTGTTTGTGGTAATATCACTGGGATGTCTCTCTACTTCACCCATCCAGAGTCTGTTTGTGGTAATATCACTGGGATGTCTCTCTACTTCACCCATCCAGAGTCTGTTTGTGGTAATATCACTGGGATGTCTCTCTACTTCACCCATCCAGAGTCTGTTTGTGGTAATATCACTGGGATGTCTCTCTACTTCACCCATCCAGAGTCTGTTTGTGGTAATATCACTGGGATGTCTCTCTACTTCACCCATCCAGAGTCTGTTTGTGGTAATATCACTGGGATGTCTCTCTACTTCACCCATCCAGAGTCTGTTTGTGGTAATATCACTGGGATGTCTCTCTACTTCACCCATCCAGAGTCTGTTTGTGGTAATATCACTGGGATGTCTCTCTACTTCACCCATCCAGAGTCTGTTTGTGGTAATATCACTGGGATGTCTCTCTACTTCACCCATCCAGAGTCTGTTTGTGGTAATATCACTGGGATGTCTCTCTACTTCACCCATCCAGAGTCTGTTTGTGGTAATATCACTGGGATGTCTCTCTACTTCACCCATCCAGAGTCTGTTTGTGGTAATATCACTGGGATGTCTCTCTACTTCACCCATCCAGAGTCTGTTTGTGGTAATATCACTGGGATGTCTCTCTACTTCACCCATCCAGAGTCTGTTTGTGGTAATATCACTGGGATGTCTCTCTACTTCACCCATCCAGAGTCTGTTTGTGGTAATATCACTGGGATGTCTCTCTACTTCACCCATCCAGAGTCTGTTTGTGGTAATATCACTGGGATGTCTCTCTACTTCACCCATCCAGAGTCTGTTTGTGGTAATATCACTGGGATGTCTCTCTACTTCACCCATCCAGAGTCTGTTTGTGGTAATATCACTGGGATGTCTCTCTACTTCACCCATCCAGAGTCTGTTTGTGGTAATATCACTGGGATGTCTCTCTACTTCACCCATCCAGAGTCTGTTTGTGGTAATATCACTGGGATGTCTCTCTACTTCACCCATCCAGAGTCTGTTTGTGGTAATATCACTGGGATGTCTCTCTACTTCACCCATCCAGAGTCTGTTTGTGGTAATATCACTGGGATGTCTCTCTACTTCACCCATCCAGAGTCTGTTTGTGGTAATATCACTGGGATGTCTCTCTACTTCACCCATCCAGAGTCTGTTTGTGGTAATATCACTGGGATGTCTCTCTACTTCACCCATCCAGAGTCTGTTTGTGGTAATATCACTGGGATGTCTCTCTACTTCACCCATCCAGAGTCTGTTTGTGGTAATATCACTGGGATGTCTCTCTACTTCACCCATCCAGAGTCTGTTTGTGGTAATATCACTGGGATGTCTCTCTACTTCACCCATCCAGAGTCTGTTTGTGGTAATATCACTGGGATGTCTCTCTACTTCACCCATCCAGAGTCTGTTTGTGGTAATATCACTGGGATGTCTCTCTACTTCACCCATCCAGAGTCTGTTTGTGGTAATATCACTGGGATGTCTCTCTACTTCACCCATCCAGAGTCTGTTTGTGGTAATATCACTGGGATGTCTCTCTACTTCACCCATCCAGAGTCTGTTTGTGGTAATATCACTGGGATGTCTCTCTACTTCACCCATCCAGAGTCTGTTTGTGGTAATATCACTGGGATGTCTCTCTACTTCACCCATCCAGAGTCTGTTTGTGGTAATATCACTGGGATGTCTCTCTACTTCACCCATCCAGAGTCTGTTTGTGGTAATATCACTGGGATGTCTCTCTACTTCACCCATCCAGAGTCTGTTTGTGGTAATATCACTGGGATGTCTCTCTACTTCACCCATCCAGAGGTATCATTCCAGATATGTTCAGATCAAACAGTCCAGGTGATAAACAGACACTACGTCTGTTGTTCTCTCATTGTACCAGTGGTTTAAATCTTCTGGATCATCACCTCATAACAGCATTGTTGATTACACTAAAGATACACACTAGGATGAACAGTATTCAATTATCTTCATGGTTATTGTATCCCGCTGTCTAGATGTAGTCAGTCTGGTTTATCCTGCTGTTAGATGTAGTCAGTCTGGTTTATCCCGCTGTTAGATGTAGTCAGTCTGGTGTATCCCGCTGTTAGATGTAGTCAGTCTGGTGTATCCCGCTGTTAGATGTAGTCAGTCTGGTGTATCCCGCTGTTAGATGTAGTCAGTCTGGTTTATCCTGCTGTTAGATGTAGTCAGTCTGGTTTATCTTGCTGTTAGATGTAGTCAGTCTGGTTTATCCCGCTGTTAGATGTAGTCAGTCTGGTTTATCCTGCTGTTAGATGTAGTCAGTCTGGTTTATCCTGCTGTTAGATGTAGTCAGTCTGGTGTATCCTGCTGTTAGATGTAGTCAGGTCAGTCTGGTTTATCCTGCTGTTAGATGTAGTCAGTCTGGTTTATCCTGCTGTTAGATGTAGTCAGTCTGGTTTATCCTGCTGTTAGATGTAGTCAGTCTGGTTTATCTGCTGTTAGATGTAGTCAGTCTGGTTATCCGCTGTTAGATGTAGTCAGTCTGGTTTATCCTGCTGTTAGATGTAGTCAGTCTGGTTTATCCTGCTGTTAGATGTAGTCAGTCTGGTTTATCCTGCTGTTAGATGTAGTCAGTCTGGTTTATCCTGCTGTTAGATGTAGTCAGTCTGGTTATCCGCTGTTAGATGTAGTCAGTCTGGTGTATCCGCTGTTAGATGTAGTCAGTCTGGTTTATCCTGCTGTTAGATGTAGTCAGTCTGGTGTATCCTGCTGTTAGATGTAGTCAGTCTGGTTTATCCTGCTGTTAGATGTAGTCAGTCTGGTTTATCCTGCTGTTAGATGTAGTCAGTCTGGTTTATCCTGCTGTTAGATGTAGTCAGTCTGGTTTATCCTGCTGTTAGATGTAGTCAGTCTGGTTTATCCTGCTGTTAGATGTAGTCAGTCTGGTTTATCCTGCTGTTAGATGTAGTCAGTCTGGTTTATCCTGCTGTTAGATGTAGTCAGTCTGGTGTATCCTGCTGTTAGATGTAGTCAGTCTGGTTTATCCTGCTGTTAGATGTAGTCAGTCTGGTTTATCCTGCTGTTAGATGTAGTCAGTCTGGTGTATCCTGCTGTTAGATGTAGTCAGTCTGGTTTATCCTGCTGTTAGATGTAGTCAGTCTGGTTTATCCTGCTGTTAGATGTAGTCAGGTCAGTCTGGTTTATCCCGCTGTTAGATGTAGTCAGTCTGGTTTATCCTGCTGTTAGATGTAGTCAGTCTGGTTTATCCTGCTGTTAGATGTAGTCAGTCTGGTTTATCCTGCTGTTAGATGTAGTCAGTCTGGTTTATCCTGCTGTTAGATGTAGTCAGTCTGGTTTATCCTGCTGTTAGATGTAGTCAGTCTGGTTTATCCTGCTGTTAGATGTAGTCAGTCTGGTGTATCCTGCTGTTAGATGTAGTCAGTCTGGTTTATCCTGCTGTTAGATGTAGTCAGTCTGGTTTATCCTGCTGTTAGATGTAGTCAGTCTGGTTATCCTGCTGTTAGATGTAGTCAGTCTGGTTATCCGCTGTTAGATGTAGTCAGTCTGGTTTATCCTGCTGTTAGATGTAGTCAGTCTGGTTTATCCGCTGTTAGATGTAGTCAGTCTGGTGTATCCTGCTGTTAGATGTAGTCAGTCTGGTTTATCCTGCTGTTAGATGTAGTCAGTCTGGTGTATCCTGCTGTTAGATGTAGTCAGTCTGGTTTATCCTGCTGTTAGATGTAGTCAGTCTGGTTTATCCTGCTGTTAGATGTAGTCAGTCTGGTGTATCCTGCTGTTAGATGTAGTCAGTCTGGTTTATCCTGCTGTTAGATGTAGTCAGTCTGGTTTATCCTGCTGTTAGATGTAGTCAGTCTGGTGTATCCTGCTGTTAGATGTAGTCAGTCTGGTTTATCCTGCTGTAGATGTAGTCAGTCTGGTTATCCTGCTGTTAGATGTAGTCAGTCTGGTGTATCCCGCTGTTAGATGTAGTCAGGTCAGTCTGGTTTATCCTGCTGTTAGATGTAGTCAGTCTGGTTTATCCTGCTGTTAGATGTAGTCAGGTCAGTGGCAGGAGAAGTATCCTGCTAAATCATGAGAAACAATATCATATATCAGATATGTGATTGATCTGTTGTTTACATCCTCAATTATTTTAAAGCTAATATAAATAGTTACGTTTGGTCTTGGGCCTGTTTTAGAAGAAACACCAAAAGGGATTTACACCAGGATAAAGGTTTGTTGGGTTTCTTTTTGATACTGAATGTAATGTCCTCTTCACATGAATGAATTATCAGCCTGGTCTCACAGACTAGACGTAACATATTTATCGTAAATCCGGTGACACTCAAATTAGCATGATATGTTACGTATGGTAATGTTACATAAGACTGAAGGTTACTTAAGGCAAAAACTAAAGGACGGTGGTTGTTCGGGGTGGATTGGTGGGCGTATAACAAATCAAAGGTGGCGTATTCAAATCGCCTCACGGACAATTTTAGCATTTTTGCAACTACTTAGCATCTTAGCTAACCCTTAACCCTAACCTTTCCTTTGCTGAAAGCAAAGTTCTGTCTCTGGAGAAACCATGGTTACGTCCCAAATGGTAACTTATTCCCTGTATAGTAGTGCACCACATAGGGATTAGGTGAATAGGTCTCCATTTAGGATGCAAGCCAACTGATTACAGGTAGACTTTGCCCTGGCGGGACTGTTACAGGAAGAGAACGACCGGAGCCCTGTGTAAGAGGTAAGGTGAGTAGATCTGAGGGTAGAATTATAAGACAATCAATGTGTTTATTAAAGGATTTGTTACGCCAACTGCTGTTGTATATTACATGTATGATGTATGTCAGTAACTGACTTGCCTAGTTTAAATAAAGGTTCCTTATCAACAGTGGTGGGTTATTCCACAATGGCAGGGGAAAATTTAGAGTTGGATTTTACCTATATGATTTACAAATATAATTGTATTTTTTTTAGATGAAATATGAATATATTTTATATCTTTGTAGTTCATAATTCTGCTGCGATTACTAGTGCTTTTCTCTCCATTTCACGGATCATTCAACAGGATCTTGTGTCTATCAGGACAGTGAAAGGAAGAGGAAGGTTTATTGCCAGTTAATGACGCAGGTATATTTCTCTGTGTGTGAATGATTAGGACTTATTACCTGACAGACATCCTTTAGGAGGGTAAACATGGATCAATCGAAAAGAAGCAGAGAAGCCCAACCCCCATCGCCCTACTCTCAGGACTATGGCCAGCAGAACACCGATGGTCAACAGAACACCGATGGTCAACAGAACACCTATGGTCAACAGAACACCTATGGTCAACAGAACACCTATGGTCAACAGAACACCTATGGTCAACAGAACTACAGTTCTCCCCACTATGGTCTGAACGTTGGTCCTGGCAACATAGCAGTGGTCTCTCCAGCGGGTCAGTATGACGACATGGGTCAGGGTCATCCCGAGGACCAGCGACAACAATGGGCTCCACTACCACCTGACTATTCCACCGGGCTGGAGGACACCGGCTGCTTTGATGATAAAGCTATAAGAAGAGGTTAGTCAGTGCCTACGTCTGAAATGGTACCCTATTTGCTATGTAGTGCACTACTTTTGACCAGCGCCCATAGGGTTCTGTTGAAAAGTAGTGCACTACATAGGGAATAGGGGCCCATTTGAGACTCGGACACAGGGTTTTTTGGGGGGTTGGTGTCCTTGTATCATGATGATCTGGAGCCGCATCAAACCTCTCCGAGTAAGAGTGCTGATTTAGGATCAGTTTTCCCTTTAAGATCATAATTAATACGATTGTGTGGACAGGGGAAACCTGATCCTAGATCAGCAACCCTACTGCTTGATACACACGGCCCCTGACGCCATTGAATAAACAAGCGTTGTGGTGAAAGCAGCCCTACTGCTGTGTTCTGTCTTATTTCCCTGAAGTTAACTAGTGGGATCACTGTAAACACCTGGTTACAGTTAAGGGATTTGTTTCCACAGGCTTTATAAAGAAGGTATACCTGACTCAGTGGGCCTACGGTAAACACCTGGTTACAGTTAAGGGATTTGTTTCCACAGGCTTTATAAAGAAGGTATACCTGACTCAGTGGGCCTACGGTAAACACCTGGTTACAGTTAAGGGATTTGTTTCCACAGGCTTTATAAAGAAGGTATACCTGACTCAGTGGGCCCATTGTAAACACCTGGTTACAGTTAAGGGATTTGTTTCCACAGGCTTTATAAAGAAGGTGTACCTGACTCAGTGGGCCTACGGTAAACACCTGGTTACAGTTAAGGGATTTGTTTCCACAGGCTTTATAAAGAAGGTGTACCTGACTCAGTGGGCCCATTGTAAACACCTGGTTACAGTTAAGGGATTTGTTTCCACAGGCTTTATAAAGAAGGTGTACCTGACTCAGTGGGCCTACGGTAAACACCTGGTTACAGTTAAGGGATTTGTTTCCACAGGCTTTATAAAGAAGGTGTACCTGACTCAGTGGGCCTACGGTAAACACCTGGTTACAGTTAAGGGATTTGTTTCCACAGGCTTTATAAAGAAGGTATACCTGACTCAGTGGGCCTACGGTAAACACCTGGTTACAGTTAAGGGATTTGTTTCCACAGGCTTTATAAAGAAGGTGTACCTGACTCAGTGGGCCTACGGTAAACACCTGGTTACAGTTAAGGGATTTGTTTCCACAGGCTTTATAAAGAAGGTATACCTGACTCAGTGGGCCTACGGTAAACACCTGGTTACAGTTAAGGGATTTGTTTCCACAGGCTTTATAATGAAGGTATACCTGACTCAGTGGGCCTACGGTAAACACCTGGTTACAGTTAAGGGATTTGTTTCCACAGGCTTTATAAAGAAGGTATACCTGACTCAGTGGGCCTACGGTAAACACCTGGTTACAGTTAAGGGATTTGTTTCCACAGGCTTTATAAAGAAGGTATACCTGACTCAGTGGGCCTACGGTAAACACCTGGTTACAGTTAAGGGATTTGTTTCCACAGGCTTTATAAAGAAGGTATACCTGACTCAGTGGGCCTACGGTAAACACCTGGTTACAGTTAAGGGATTTGTTTCCACAGGCTTTATAAAGAAGGTATACCTGACTCAGTGGGCCCATTGTAAACACCTGGTTACAGTTAAGGGATTTGTTTCCACAGGCTTTATAAAGAAGGTGTACCTGACTCAGTGGGCCTACGGTAAACACCTGGTTACAGTTAAGGGATTTGTTTCCACAGGCTTTATAAAGAAGGTATACCTGACTCAGTGGGCCTACGGTAAACACCTGGTTACAGTTAAGGGATTTGTTTCCACAGGCTTTATAAAGAAGGTGTACCTGACTCAGTGGGCCCATTGTAAACACCTGGTTACAGTTAAGGGATTTGTTTCCACAGGCTTTATAAAGAAGGTGTACCTAACTCAGTGGGCCCATTGTAAACACCTGGTTACAGTTAAGGGATTTGTTTCCACAGGCTTTATAAAGAAGGTATACCTGACTCAGTGGGCCTACGGTAAACACCTGGTTACAGTTAAGGGATTTGTTTCCACAGGCTTTATAAAGAAGGTATACCTGACTCAGTGGGCCTACGGTAAACACCTGGTTACAGTTAAGGGATTTGTTTCCACAGGCTTTATAAAGAAGGTGTACCTGACTCAGTGGGCCTACGGTAAACACCTGGTTACAGTTAAGGGATTTGTTTCCACAGGCTTTATAAAGAAGGTGTACCTGACTCTGATGATTCAGCTTCTAGTCACCTTTGGAATCATCTGCGCCTTTCTGTATTGGTGAGGCACTTTAAGTGTTACCCAACATTAAAACTTCAACACTTTGTTACTTAACATTAACAACTTCAACACTTTAAGTGTTACCCAACTTTAAAACTTCAACACTTTGTTACTTAACATTAACAACTTCAACACTTTAAGTGTTACCCAACTTTAAAACTTCAACACTTTGTTACTTAACATTAACAACTTCAACACTTTAAGTGTTACCCAACATTAAAACTTCAACACTTTGTTACTTAACATTAACAACTTCAACACTTTAAGTGTTACCCAACTTTAAAACTTCAACACTTTGTTACTTAACATTAACATTTTTAACACTTCAACACTTTAAGTGTTACCCAACATTAAAACTTTAACACCTAAACACTTCAACACTTTAAGACTTCAACACTTAAAGACTTCAACACTTTCAGTTGCCCAACACTTTGAAGTGTTGAAAGCAGTTCCTGTTAGATTCAATGTTACATTTTTTTTAACTCCACAATACCACAGCTTTATAATGTACCTACAAGAAGTGTATAAAACAAAGAGATGAGTTGTCTTCTGTAATCGTAGGGAGGCTCTGAGGGTCTGGTCTATGAACACCTACTGGTTTTCTTCCTGCATGATGTAAGTAATGTCATGACATCCACTGAATTCTACAGAATCTCTCTACTTTGAGTCCTGGGCCAGTATTCAGAAACCTTCTCACAGCAGGAGTGCTGACCTAGGATCTGATTGGTCTTTTAGATCATGTTGTGGAATATTCTAATCAAGTGAGAGAAAACTTTGTCATTTCTTCAAACAATCATCTTTATTCAATATCGATTGATTATTGCAATAATGAGGCTGGTCGACCCAACACCGTTGAGTACTGGACCGAATATCCTAACCTTTACACAAATGCAGAGTTCTTTATACAACTGACACTAAGAATGCTTAGTCATGGTTTGTTCAACCCCTCCCATGCAGACCAAGGAGCATTATAAGCCACTCTGGGTTCATCCGGTCATTATCTGCACAGGGTTGTTGTCATAACCCCACCCTGGCTTAGTTTCCCCGATGCAAGGATGATTTTGAGATAATGAGGGATTGTTCTACTAAGCTATCTCTAGTAAAACACATTCTTGTCTAGGTAATGCAGTTTTTAAGTCATTTGTCAGCTCAAGCCATCTATAGTGACTATACGCCCAGATTAGCTGCAGGAAGCTAGAGTGGAGACCATAAAAACAGAGACACTAGCAGGACAGAAATGTCTTACTACTACTTAAATATTAATGGTTAACAATTAATATCAAATAATTCAGGTAAATACGTAAATTGTCTCTCACAATCATAGTGAATGCCATGACATGGACATTGGACCTGATGCCAAATCAGCACTCCGACTCTGAGTCACTTTGAATACAGGCCCTGATATCTAAACAGTGGACAAATTAACCCCACATGAAGACCTTGATATTAAGCTCTGTGATTGTACTATATTGTATTGATATATTGTACTGTTGTTTCCTGAACAGGGCAGTGGTGCTTGTCATCATCATTGCCTTGTCCTGTTGTGTCAATATACGTCGGAAGGTCCCGTTCAATTTCCTAGCCTTGGGACTGTTTGTAAGTATCAATTCCAAAAAGGCATCAATTAAATGAAAACACGTTAGTTGTATTGTCTGACCTTTGTGTTATTTTTCTGTGCAGACCATTGCAGAAGGTCTACTGCTGGGCTCTATGACTGTGTGAGTACTGTATGCCTCTGGAGTGACCCTGATGTACTTGATCTCTGCTGGATAGACTAAATCCTTTACAAACCAGCATGTCAGTCATGCACACGGCGGGTTGGCAGTGAGTGGTTTGTAGTATAAACTTATGTCTAAACCATTCCTCCATGGGAGGTTTGCAGTATAAAAGTTTCCTCCAAAGCAAACCCGACTCTAATAAATCCAGTGATATTTCAGTGTAGGGTTGATAAACTCTGACTCTAATAAATCCAGTGATATTTCAGTGTAGGGTTGATAAACTCTGATTCTGATAAATCCAGTGATATTTCAGTGTAGGGTTGATAAACTCTGACTCTAATAAATCCAGTGATATTTCAGTGTAGGGTTGATAAACTCTGATTCTGATAAATCCAGTGATATTTCAGTGTAGGGTTGATAAACTCTGACTCTAATAAATCCAGTGATATTTCAGTGTAGGGTTGATAAACTCTGACTCTAATAAATCCAGTGATATTTCAGTGTAGGGTTGATAAACTCTGACTCTAATAAATCCAGTGATATTTCAGTGTAGGGTTGATCAACTCTGACTCTAATAAATCCAGTGATATTTCAGTGTAGGGTTGATAAACTCTGACTCTAATCTATGCAGTGATATTTCAGTGTAGGGTTGATAAACTCCAGTAACTTTCCCAAAATGTGGAAGTTTTCCAGAAATCATGGTTGGAGAATTCCTGCTTTCCTTCTTATTCCCCCCCAATTCCGGGGGTATCGTCCAACCAGGATTTCTGTAAAAGCCTCGGGAATTTGGGGGAAAGTTACAGAACTGTTGCAACCCTATTTCAGTGAAAGATGAGAGTTTGGTTTGTGTTGTAGGTTCTATGAGGCGGAAGCTGTTATGTGGGCTGTGGGTGCCACAGCACTGGTCTCCCTGGCTCTGAGTGTCTTCGCCATGCAGTCCAGAGTACGTCCTCTCCCTTAGATATAGAAAGATGACACACCTGAAATCCTTGTAATGAACGTGTTCTGTGAAAGCATGGGCAGCGCCATTGTGGCTATCTCCATTTTAAAGTAGTCCATTTCCTCTCCTTCAACTTGTGAGTGTACTGGTAATCTATGAAGAAACAATAACACACTGCATACCACCATCTACTGTGCTGCAGTGTGTACAGTCTGAACAGGTATAAAGTCAGGTTGGTGATTTACTGCCACCTAGAGTGTGTACAGTCTGAACAGGTATAAAGTCAGGTTGGTGATTTACTGCCACCTAGAGTGTGTACAGTCTGAACAGGTATAAAGTCAGGTTGGTGATTTACTGATTTACTGCAGTTATGGAATGTTTGCTGAGGAGTTTAAATAATTGGCTGACCCCTCCTGATGACCTGAATGGAATTCAAATGACTACTTCAAAATGGGGAGAATCTCAATAGCATTTCCTTGATTCGTCACGTCCTCTCTCCTCGCCTCCTTCTCAAAACCCATTGGATGACAAGGTCAGAGGTCCCTCCTTCTCAAAACCCATTGGATGAAAAGGTCAGGAGGGAGCTCTGACCTTTTCATCCAGAAGAGTGGAGGCTGTTATAGCAGCAAAGGGGGGAAACCAACTCCATATCAATGCCCATGATCTTTAAATGAGATGTTAGACGAGCAGGTGTCCACATAATTTTGGTCACATAGTGTATCTTAGTTCATTAAATGCACTGACTAAGTGGCTCTGATTAAGAGCGTCTGCTAAATGACTAAAATGTAGCTTTCAAGCAGTCTACCATCTTACCTCATTTCTGTTATAGTGGGACTTCACCTTAACCAGTGGGGGCTTGTGGGTGTTCTGTTGGACTCTCATATCCTTTGCATTGTTGTGTGGAATCATGCGATCCCAGGTAAGTCAACAGTCATTTCACAGGTATACCAGTATGTACAAAATATTTCAAAAGAGGTAATCTGCTGTTTAATAAACAGTAGCAATGCCATCCCCGCCACTATTTTGGTAAACAGCTGAAGAATGGGTCTGGACAAATGTAACCACTCTCAAATTCATAGGCTATGGATGTATTGACTGGCCCGAAAATGGATGTACCCATCGCAGATTGCCCCTTTAAATTGTATATTGTAAATGGAGATTGAAGAACATTGACCATGTTTCAGTTTTACACTTGTTCAGAAACTAACTTAGTCTTGTGTTTTAATCTATAGTACCTGTACATTGTGTATGCTTGCCTGGGAACCTTGCTATTTTCTTTGGTAAGTAACATTCTTCCTCCAGCTATTCCATTCATTGGCTAGGGTGGTTGAGAAAGCTATCCCTTTCAAGGACACCTTCATACCACCAAGCAATACACGTTCGCTGGCATCTCTATAAAAATGTATGTAGTCCTTTATACACAATCTTTAAGAAGCTTTGGAATGGTCACCCATGTGGGGTTTTTAAAATGAAAAAGATGTGTATGATTCATTCTGTAAAACAGTCAGAAACAACCTACACAGTAATATATTATTTAGCAATATAACAAACTGATTCGTGTATATGTGTGTATATCTCTCCAGTACCTGGTGATGGACACCCAGCTCATACTGGGTGGGAAACACAAATACAGCATTTCACCAGAGGAGTACGTCTTTGCTGCTCTCAACCTGTACCTGGACATTATCGGTCTGTTCACCATGCTACTGGCACTCATTGGACTCAGCCGTTAATACGTCGTTTTAGGTCAGATAGCGCAACAAGCCACCTGCCCTGATGTAGTGGAGGGACGAGCGTGGAGTAGGAATTAGGATAATGCCTTTAATAAATCAAATCAAATGTATTGGTCACATATACCTATTTAGAAGATGTTATTGAGAGTGTAGCAAAATGCTTGTGTTCCTAGCTCCAACAGTAGATCGGCATCAAAGATTCAGCCAAAGAAAGCACTTCCATGTTTCGTATTCTTTGATGTATAAATTACCATATTGACATTACATGTTATGCAACTTAATACCTTCAGAAAGTATTCACACGCCTTGTCTTTTTCCACATTTTGTTGTGTTACATTCTGAATTTTAATTTTAATTGTAATTTTATGTCACTGGCCTACACACAATACCCCATAATGTCAAAGTGGAATTGTGTTTTTAGAAATGTTTACTAATTAAATAAAAATGAAATGCAACATTTAAAAAGGTATTGTCTGATATTATTCATCCTAATCAGACAGGTTTTTTACATGGACGATACATTGGAGACAATATAAGACAAGTACTGGAAACAATAAAACACTATGAAAAATCTGGGAAGCCAGGCCTGGTATTTATAGCTGACTTTGAAAAGGCTTTTGATAAAGTACAACTGGAGTTTATATATATATAAGTGCCTGGAATATTTCAATTTAGGAGAATCTCTTATATAATGGGTTAAAGTTATGTATAGTAACCCTAGGTGTATAATAGTAAATATTGGCTACTTCTCAGAAAGTATTCAACTGTCAAGAGGAGAAAAAAGAGGAGAGAAAAAACAAGGTTGTTCACTATCGGCATATCTTTTTATTATGGCCATCAAAATCAGATCCAACAATAATATCAAGGGGCTAGAAATCCAGGGCTTAAAAACAAAGGTGTCATTGTATGCTAATGATTCATGATTTCTTTTAAATCCACAATTTGGATCCCTCCACAGCCTCATGAAGTTGTTTGCAATTTCAATTTAATCTACCAGAAAAGAAAGAACAAATATTATGATTAAATTCAATTATACTAATTGATTTTAAAAAATGTTAGTTTTGGAGATACATTTTTAAAAACAGTATAATCTTTGTAAATTATATCAGAAATAGGAATGGTGGAGTTATGTCACACACGCAGCTAACAACAATATATAGAAATGTCTGCTCTACCCAAAATTACAACCAACTAATTGCAGCATTATCGCAAAAATGGAAGAGGCAAGTGGAAGGGGGAAAAGGCAAGAAAGTTGTCTGTCGGCCCTGGATTAAAGACCAAAATTGGTTAAAGAAAATTGTGACGAATAAAAGACTACCAGTTTAATTTAAGGACCAAAACATTGACAGCTGTGCCATATACAATGCATTCAGAAAGTATTCAGACCTTTTGACTTTTTCCACATTTTGTTTCGTTACATCTTTAGGATAAAGATAAATGGAATAGAGCTGAGCACAGGCAAAATCCTAGAGGAAAACCTGCTTCAGTCTGCTTTCCACCAGACACGGAGAGACAAACTCACCTTTCAGCAGCACAATAACCTAAAACACAAGGCCGAATCTACACAGGAGTTGCTTACCATGACGACATGTAATGTTCCCGAGAGGCCTAGTTACAGTTTTTACTTAAATCAGCTTGAAAATCTATGGCAAGACTTGAAAATGGCTGTCTTGAATTGACCACGCAAAGCCTTTTACCCAGAAAGACTCACAGCTGTAATCACTGGGCAAAGGGGATTCTAACATGTATGGATTTAGGGGTGTGAATACTTGTGTAAATGAGATATTTCTGTATTTCATTTTCAATACATTTGCAAAGAAATTCTAAAAACATGTTTTCACTTGGTCATTGTGGTATGAATACTTTGACAGGACTGTATGAATGTAGATAATGGAAAGCATTGGTGAACATTTTATTTTGAATGTTTTATAATAAAAGATAGAAGATAACATTCATCTCAGAAGTAAAACTCCATAGAAAGCACTGGTTATGATTGATATAGATTTGAACGTTTTATAAGAAAAATAACAGCTTGCTAAATGACTCAAATATACATGTAAAACTCCATAGAAAGCACTGGTTATGATTGATATGTTTATGTTTTTGTATTGAAAGAAAATACAATCCACCCCAGTAGTAAAACTCCATGTTTATTGGCCACACATCAAAACAGTATGTTTTTCATTTAAAAGAGGGAATGTATAAAGTATAGACTATGAAAGTGCAAATAGTATTTTCAAGGATTAGTTACTTTATAATAAAAATGTAACAGCTTACAACATGTTTGCCTTTTTTCTTTAAATATATTTCTTTAAGTAAAATGCCAAGAAAGTCCAAATTCAATATAATTTTCTGTTTTACTCATTTCATGCACAGCATACTGTTACATCAAGGACAACTCAACCAATTTACATGACTGAAGTCCCACAAGTTCACCAGCTCCGTGTACGGCACTCACAGCAATACGTTTCTTCAGTGGTTGTTTCAATAGTCACTTTACAATTACTTCAATAAAAATCACACTAGTTTTGGCTAAAAGATCAATTCCAAAATGTGAAACTTTGAAATATCAATATCATTTATATTTCACTAATAATTTATAGACAACAAATCAATACATCTTATTTTTTTAAAATGAGTTATTCATTATATCTTGATATTTATTTTCAATCGTAATAAGACACTTTAAATTTAAATAAATACATCTGTTTTTCCCCCCCCACTGTCCTGCATTGTGTTTTCTGATCCAGGATACACTTTACAAATACCTTTCCAAAGTCAACACTCGTCATAAACTTGTAGTTCAGTTATCGACCCACAGATATGTCTGTCCATCCAAGAACAACCCCCTACAGCCCATCCACAACAAAATAACAAACAAACCAGTAGAACAGTGTTGAATATCATCAGGTCAAATCAGAGTTATTCATTAATAAATGCATTATATAAAACACTCTGGAAACAATCTGATATCACACTAAAGAGACGCTCCAATTATAAAAATGTCTTTAAAAAAAAGTATCATGTTTGGACACGTGTTAGTGTTGTGAGTGGAATTTCTATAAACATGTGTTTGTAGTTTGTACACTACATGACCAAAGGTATGTGGACACCTGCCCGTCCAACATCTCATTCCAAAAAAACATGGGTATTAAATCTGGAGTTGGTCCCCCCCCTTTGCTGCTATAACAGCCTCCACTCTTCTGGGAAGGCTTTCCACTAGATGTTGGAACAATGCTGAGGGGACTTTCTTCCATTCAGCCACAAGAGCATTAGTGAAGTCGGCGCATTGATGTCGGGCGATTAGGCCTGGCTCGCAGTCTGCGAACCAATTCATCCCAAAGGTGTTCGATGGAGTTGAGGTCAGGGCTCTGTGCAGGCCAGTCAAGTTCTTCCACACTGATCTCAACAAACCGTTTCTGTATGGAACTCACTTTGTGAACGGGGAACTGTTGCCACAAAGTTGGAAGCACAGAATCATCTAGAATGTCATTGTATGCTGTAGCGTTAAGATTTCCCTTCACTGGAACTAAGGGGCCCGAACCATGAAAACAGTCCCAGGCCATTATTCCTCCTCCACCAAACTTTACAGTTGGCACTATGCATTCAGGCAGGTAGCTTTCTCCTGGCATCCGTCAAACCCAGATTCCTCCGTCAGACTGCCAGATGATGAAGTGTGATTCATCACTCCAGAGAATGTTTTTCCACTGCTCCAGAGTCCAATGGTGGTGATCTTTACACCACTCCAGCCGACGCTTGGCATTGCGCATGGTGATCTTAGGCTTACGTTCGGCTGCTCGGCCACGGAAACCCAATTCATGAAGCTCCCAACGGACAGTTGTTGTGCTGACGTTGCTTACCAGAGGCAGTTTGGAACTCGGTAGTGAGTGTTGCAACCGAGGACAGATGATTTTTATGCGCTACGCGCTTCAGCACTCGGTGGTCCCGTTCTGTGAGCTTATGTGGCCTACCACTTAGCGGCTGAGCCGTTGTTGCTCCTAGACGTTTCCACTTCACAATAAAAGCACTTACAGTTGACCAGGGCAGCTTTAACAGGGCAGAAATTTGACAAACTGACTTGTTGGAAAGGTGGCATCCTAGGACGGTGCCACGGACATCAATGAGCTCTTCAGTAAGGCTATTCTACTGCCAATGTTTGTCTATGGAGTTTGCATTGCTTTGTGCTTGATTTTATACACCTGTCAGCAACAGATGTGGCTGAAATAGCCGAATCCACTAATTTGAAGGGGTGTCCACATACTTTTGTATATATAGCGTAGCTACACACACCATTACTTACTGTAAGACCTCAGGAAAATGTGGCAATACACTTTAAAAGATTGACATAAAAGGCACTGTAATGAATTGCGTAGAGAACCGTTTTTACGACCCGCTGAACCCATCTACTGTAGTTGCTGAGTCCCATCAAGGCTTAAACTTTCATAATAGGTTTTTATAAATAGCTTTATAATGGGCTGGTTTCCTCATTAGGCCTAAACCTAGTTCTGGACTAGAAAGCAGGGAGAATCTTCATTGAAAGTGATGTTTAGTCCAGGACCAAGGGGTAAGTCTGAGAAAGCAGCCCTAAAATAGTTCAGAATGAACCAGTGACATCATTATTAGGTATAAAACACTAAGAACATATCTGATTCCAATTCTTCTTTAACTACTGTTATTTTCCTATTGGAGTGAACAGCAGCAGATTGTTCCTCTCTATTGTCCCTTCAGGGCTACTAGCCTTGTCCATCTTCATGAATACTTGACATCAGGCTGTCAGTCAGACAGTCTTCTAATGGGTTCAGTACAACAACATGGAATAGATCTGAGCAGGCACAATTCGTTTTGGAGTCCACTTGGTGATTACAAAACTGTGCTTTTGTTAGCCAGTGTTTGACACTTAACAACTTAGCGATACATTAGGCAGATCTGGACGGGACTGAGAGCAGGTTTTTCTGCTCAGTCAGACTGTACACTGTTATATTGGGATAATAACACTACTAGAAGCAGGTAGCACAGCATTGCTCTCCTGTACAGCTGATTACAGCCTCCCTCAGAACTCTCCTGTACAGCTGATTACAGCCTCCCTCAGAACTCTCCTGTACAGCTGATTACAGCCTCCCTCAGAACTCTCCTGTACAGCTGATTACAGCCTCCCTCAGAACTCTCCTGTACAGCCGATTACAGCCTCCCTCAGAACTCTCCTGTACAGCTGATTACAGCCTCCCTCAGAACTCTCCTGTACAGCCGATTACACCTCCCTCAGAACTCTCCTGTACAGCTGATTACAGCCTCCCTCAGAACTCTCCTGTACAGCTGATTACAGCCTCCCTCAGAACTCTCCTGTACAGCCGATTACACCTCCCTCAGAACTCTCCTGTACAGCTGATTACAGCCTCCCTCAGAACTCTCCTGTACAGCCGATTACAGCCTCCCTCAGAACTCTCCTGTACAGCTGATTACAGCCTCCCTCAGAACTCTCCTGTACAGCTGATTACAGCCTCCCTCAGAACTCTCCTGTACAGCCGATTACAGCCTCCCTCAGAACTCTCCTGTACAGCCGATTACAGCCTCCCTCAGAACTCTCCTGTACAGCTGATTACAGCCTCCCTCAGAACTCTCCTGTACAGCCGATTACAATCTCCCTCAGAACTCTCCTGTACAGCCAATTACAGCCTCCCTCAGAACTCTCCAGTACAGCTGATTACAGCCTCCCTCAGAACTCTCCTGTACGGCTGATTACAGCCTCCCTCAGAACTCTCCAGTACGGCTGATTACAGCCTCCCTCAGAACTCTCCTGTACGGCTGATTACAGCCTCCCTCAGAACTCTCCTGTACAGCCTCCCTCAGAACTCTCCTGTACGGCCTCCCTCAGAACTCTCCTGTACAGTTGATTACAACCTCCCTCAGAACTCTCCTGTACAGCTGATTACAATCTCCCTCAGAACTCACCTGTACAGCTGACTACAGCCTCCCTCAGAACTCTCCTGTACAGCTGATTACAGCCTCCCTCAGAACCAAGTCCAAACACAATACAGTATACTTCAGCGGAAAACACTTAAAAATATTAATCATCAATATAAAAAAAATACTAGATCAAAAACTCCTGCAAAGTGTATTCACTATAATAATGCACTATAATCACCTCATGTTGTAATCTAAAACAGATCATCTGAAAGAAGCAACTTGTTCATCATTTTATCAGCAAATATCAATTGTGGGTAATATAATACCAATAACACTCATTCAAACACCTTCCATCCCGCTTTTTAGGAATCCACCCAGTCCTCCGTCCGTCTTTCCCCCGGGAGGGCATCTCATGCCAGTATAGACCAGCTATCAAGTGTTTGATGTGTACTTGTAAACACTGGAAAGAGAAATACACTCCCATCATAATATATCTCCTCCTGCACTACAATCAAGTCAGGATTAAATTCCTCCAACACCATCACTGGCTACTGTCCCCTCTCAGTCAGGATTGGTCCTCTCTCTCTCTCTCTGCATGTCAGTGGTTTGACCCCTCTGAAGGCTTCTGTCTTCCATCAGACCAGGAGAGTTTGCTCCTCCCACTCAGATGTTTCCTCCAATCAGAGTCATAACAGGTGGATTTGCTCCACCAACTCGGAATTTTCTTCCAATCACAAATCAGACCAGGTGCATCTTCTTCTTCCCACTTAGATTTTCCCACCAATCAGACCAGGTGTATCTGCTCCTCCCATTCTGAAGAGCTGGTGCTAGGCAAAAGGTCAGAGGTCACAGAGTCACACATGGGCGTGTCTACGTGAACGACGTTACCCCCAGCGAGCCTCTCCCCGGCCCTGTCCCCTGTCCCGGTAGTCACCATGCAGGACGGGGCCATGACCTCTGACCCCACCGTAAGGTCTAGATGGGTGGGTCTCTCCCTCTCAGCCTCCTTCTCCTCCAGACCCTGGGAAAGGAAAGGGAAACAGTCCCCATCTTCCCCCAGCTCGCCCTCACCTTTCTGGAGCTTGGCACGGGGCTGGTGGAGGTCAGCTTGGACATCCTCCTCCACGGAGGCTGTGTTGGCCGTGGTCTGTGCTGCCGTGTTGAAGTCTAGGTCTGTGTCCGAGGAGGTGGTGTTGGTGGAGGAGGGGATGAGGGTGATGCTCTGAGGATTCATATCATGGAACCAGGCCATGATGTTGCCCAGCAGGTTGGTGTTGGGGTGTGAGGGGTCCTGGAGCCCCGTTGATGTGGTGGTAGTGGAGTCCGTAGTATCACTGGAGGACGAGAACAGAGCCTCACCTGAAGAAGGCTCCCTGAATGGGTTGAGATTGTGATTGCTGTAGTGCTGCTGGGATGGGTGGTGGTGTAAGGCATAGACCCCTGGAACCCCTTCATACAGGCGCTGGCTGCTGATGGTCCCCATGTTGCCTAGTCTCATGACACGATCCTCCAGCTCCAGGAGTTCTGAGCTGCTGATGGCTCCCCGGGGCCCCACTTCCACCCCCTGGGGCTCCGCGTCCAATCTGGACGGGAGGGAGGTGCCGATGGCCCCCAGGGACGCCTCATTGGACAAGAACTCTGGAGTGTCCCCGGCCATCGCCAACCCAGACTCTTGGAGTGACAGCTGGATAGCCAATAGGATGTTGGGATCGTCCTCATCCAATGAGCCCTGTTTAACACATAAACAGAAGGAATGGGGGAAAGTACGCATGTCATGTGGAAAGGGACGAAGGCCTTGTAGAATACTAAATATTTCATCTGTTTAAGACTATTGGTGCTGTTTATATGTCTTGTAAAATGATGTTATGACGCAAGATATATGTCTGTGAAGACAGACGGTATAGAAAAATGTTAGAAAAAGCAAGAAATAAAACCATTTTAGAAATCGGCAAGACTGAACTTCACATTGGCACACAACAACTTAGTTTATTCGACAGACAAAAAAATGATCTGGCTTATGTTTAATAAGAGGTAAAGACGAATACACAGACGACATGAAAAACACACTGAACTCACCATGGGGGGACCTCGTCTTCTCCCACCTCCCATTTCCTGTGTGTCTGCTGTATGAAGAAAGATAAACCCCACAGTCAGTCAGTCAGTCAACCCACCTCCCATTTCCTGTGTGTCTGCTGTATGAAGAAAGATAAACCCCACAGTCAGTCAGTCAGTCAGTCAGTCAACCCACCTCCCATTTCCTGTGTGTCTGCTTTATGAAGAAAGATAAACCCCCACAGTCAGTCAGTCAGTCAGTCAACCCACCTCCCATTTCCTGTGTGTCTGCTTTATGAAGAAAGAAAACCCCCACAGTCAGTCAACGTTACAGAACAATCACACTGACAAACTCACAGCTCAAACTATTCAAGGTCTTCCCAGCGAAGGAAAAGCTAGAGATTATTCCTTTTGTTACTGTTTTCCAGGATCGAAGCCATTCATGTAGTGAAAACACTGACCCCATTAATGGGGGGGCCAGAAACACATCAGCCTTTTAATAAACGTGTAGGAAACATCCAGTCATAGCTGGATATCCTGAAGAAATACCAGGTAGACAGATACCTGGAAACACATCCAGTCATAGCTGGATATCCTATAGAAATACCAGGTAGACAGATACCTGGAAACACATCCAGTCATAGCTGGATATCCTATAGAAATACCAGGTAGACAGATACCTGGAAACACATCCAGTCATAGCTGGATATCCTATAGAAATACCAGGTAGACAGATACCTGGAAACACATCCAGTCATAGCTGGATATCCTATAGAAATACCAGGTAGACAGATACCTGGAAACACATCCAGTCATAGCTGGATATCCTATAGAAATACCAGGTAGACAGATACCTGGAAACACATCCAGTCATAGCTGGATATCCTATAGAAATACCAGGTAGACAGATACCTGGAAACACATCCAGTCATAGCTGGATATCCTATAGAAATACCAGGTAGACAGATACCTGGAAACACATCCAGTCATAGCTGGATATCCTATAGAAATACCAGGTAGACAGATACCTGGAAACACATCCAGTCATAGCTGGATATCCTATAGAAATACCAGGTAGACAGATACCTGGAAACACATCCAGTCATAGCTGGATATCCTATAGAAATACCAGGTAGACAGATACCTGGAAACACATCCAGTCATAGCTGGATATCCTATAGAAATACCAGGTAGACAGATACCAGGAAACACATCCAGTCATAGCTGGAGATCCTATAGAAATACCAGGTAGACAGATACCTGGAAACACATCCAGTCATAGCTGGATATCCTATAGAAATACCAGGTAGACAGATACCTGGAAACACATCCAGTCATAGCTGGATATCCTATAGAAATACCAGGTAGACAGATACCTGGAAACACATCCAGTCATAGCTGGATATCCTATAGAAATACCAGGTAGACAGATACCAGGAAACACATCCAGTCATAGCTGGATATCCTATAGAAATACCAGGTAGACAGATACCTGGAAACACATCCAGTCATAGCTGGATATCCTATAGAAATACCAGGTAGACAGATACCTGGAAACACATCCAGTCATAGCTGGATATCCTATAGAAATACCAGGTAGACAGATACCTGGAAACACATCCAGTCATAGCTGGATATCCTATAGAAATACCAGGTAGACAGATACCAGGAAACACATCCAGTCATAGCTAGATATCCTATAGAAATACCAGGTAGACAGATACCTGGAAACACATCCAGTCATAGCTGGATATCCTGAAGAAATACCAGGTAGACAGATACCAGGAAACACATCCAGTCATAGCTGGATATCCTATAGAAATACCAGGTAGACAGATACCAGGAAACACATCCAGTCATAGCTGGATATCCTATAGAAATACCAGGTAGACAGATACCTGGAAACACATCCAGTCATAGCTAGATATCCTATAGAAATACCAGGTAGACAGATACCTGGAAACACATCCAGTCATAGCTGGATATCCTATAGAAATACCAGGTAGACAGATACCTGGAAACACATCCAGTCATAGCTGGATATCCTATAGAAATACCAGGTAGACAGATACCTGGAAACACATCCAGTCATAGCTGGATATCCTATAGAAATACCAGGTAGACAGATACCTGGAAACACATCCAGTCATAGCTGGATATCCTATAGAAATACCAGGTAGACAGATACCTGGAAACACATCCAGTCATAGCTGGATATCCTATAGAAATACCAGGTAGACAGATACCAGGAAACACATCCAGTCATAGCTGGAGATCCTATAGAAATACCAGGTAGACAGATACCAGGAAACACATCCAGTCATAGCTGGATATCCTATAGAAATACCAGGTAGACAGATACCTGGAAACACATCCAGTCATAGCTGGATATCCTATAGAAATACCAGGTAGACAGATACCAGGAAACACATCCAGTCATAGCTGGATATCCTATAGAAATACCAGGTAGACAGATACCTGGAAACACATCCAGTCATAGCTGGATATCCTATAGAAATACCAGGTAGACAGATACCTGGAAACACATCCAGTCATAGCTGGATATCCTATAGAAATACCAGGTAGACAGATACCAGGAAACACATCCAGTCATAGCTGGATATCCTGAAGAAATACCAGGTAGACAGATACCTGGAAACACATCCAGTCATAGCTGGATATCCTATAGAAATACCAGGTAGACAGATACCTGGAAACACATCCAGTCATAGCTGGATATCCTATAGAAATACCAGGTAGACAGATACCAGGAAACACATGGGTGCTACACATTAGTAGTGAGATGATGTGAGTTGGCAGTGTGATGGCTTGTTTAAAGCCACACCCAGAGGGCGGCCCATATTTCAACGTAATTCCTGTCCTAGAGGGGAAATGCCTGTTTACTTCTCTCCGAATATATATTCAGGAATTGGGGGGCGTGAACTAGAGGTCCTCACGGTTCCAGTAGACCCAGAAATTACGAGATCCCGACCCAGGACCCGAGCGGGTCCGGATTGGGTTATGATAAAATTTCCACGGGTCTCGGGTATCTGCAATTAAAATAGATTTACTAACTGGACCAGTCCTCTGTTTATTTAACACGTGTGTGGTTATGTAATGTAAATGTGATGAGAACTGAGAGAGGTTGTCATCTGTTTCAGCCAATTACAACTCAATAAAACATTCAGTTTATGTCCAGCTGAAACTGGTTCCAGCTGCTCACCTCATGCTCCAGAGGACGGACAGACAGAGAGAGAGAGAGAGAGAGAAAAGCCTTGGCCTAGCCTATTGCTGAGGGAGGGAGGGAGGGAGGACGGACAGAGAGAGAGAGAGAGAGAGAGAGAGAGAGAGAGAGAAAGAGGGAAAGAGGGAAAGAGGGAGAGAGAGAGAGAGAGAGAGAGAGAGAGAGAGAGAGAGAGAGAGAGAGAGAGAGAAAAGCCTTGGCATAGCCTATTGCTGAGGGAGGGAGGGAGGGAGGGAGGGAGGGAGGGAGGGAGGGAGGGAGGGAGGGAGGGAGGGCAGATGGACAAGCCTTGGCCTAGCCTATTGCTGAGGACAGACAGACAGGCTAAATATTCAGGAATTGGGGGTCTGAACGTGGGGGTGAATTCCACGTGGACTGGAGAGAAACATAACCACTAGGGCTCTGACACGGACAACGATCACGGTAGCTAGCTAGCATGCTAACCTTATCTAAACCTTTGGTAAGCTAAATTAGGAAATTGGCGCTGGCGGAAGGCTATTTGGCTACGGTACAGCAGAGCCAAGTCAGACATCCTGTGCTCACGGTTCTCACACAGGAAGTGAAACGATAGGTTGCGTAACAACACCCTGACATCACGGACAAACTCTGGGTATCATCTTTCAGTTGAATGTAATCTTTATTTTCTCTCACTGAGACGGCTAGTCGGAAGCCCTGAGACGGCTAGTCTGAAGCGCCGAGACGGCTAGTCTGAAGCGCCGAGACGGCTAGTCTGAAACGCCGAGACGGCTAGTCTGAAACGCCGAGACGGCTAGTCTGAAGCGCCGAGACGGCTAGTCTGAAGCGCCGAGACGGCTAGTCTGAAGCGCCGAGACGGCTAGTCTGAAGCGCCGAGACGTGAAGCGCCGAGACGGCTAGTCTGAAGCGCCGCGACGGCTAGTCTGAAGCGCCGAGACGGCTAGTCTGAAACGCCGAGACGGCTAGTCTGAAACGCCGAGACGGCTAGTCTGAAACGCCGAGACGGCTAGTCTGAAGCGCCGAGACGTGAAGCGCCGAGACGGCTAGTCTGAAGCGCCGCGACGGCTAGTCTGAACCGCCGAGACGGCTAGTCTGAAACGCCGAGACGGCTAGTCTGAAGCGCCGAGACGGCTAGTCTGAAGCGCCGAGACGGCTAGTCTGAAGCGCCGAGACGGCTAGTCTGAAGCGCCGAGACGGCTAGTCTGAAGCGCCGAGACGGCTAGTCTGAAGCGCAGCGACGGCTAGTCTGAAGCGCAGCGACGGCTAGTCTGAAGCGCCGAGACGGCTAGTCTGAAGCCCCGAGACGGCTAGTCTGAAGCACCGAGACGGCTAGTCTGAAGCACCGAGACGGCTAGTCTGAAGCACCGAGACGGCTAGTCTGAAGCACCGAGACGGCTAGTCTGAAGCACCGAGACGGCTAGTCTGAAGCACCGAGACGGCTAGTCTGAAGCCCCGAGACGGCTAGTCTGAAGCCCCGAGACAGCTAGTCTAAAGCACCGAGACGGCTAGTCTGAAGCACTGAGATGTCTAGTCTGAAGCACTGTGAGCGTCTAGAATAAGCTATAGTATCTATCCATGTATCTTTTAGTTATTGATTCATTATTACCTAAAGTGCTGTCGCTAGGGTCGTCAAGATGGGGAATGTCCCCTCTCTGTCTCCTCTGCTGACGATCCCTGTGTCTCCTCCGGTACTGGAACTCTGCATACTCCTGTAGGGTCAGTCACATGACACACCATGACGTCACAGGTCGTACGTCATAACGTAAACACACACACACATTGGGAGAATCTCAATTGACTCCTGACGTCCTCTCTACTCACCTCTATTTTAAAAACCCGTTGGATGAGAAGATCAGAAGGGAGGGACTTCTGATATTCTCATCCAATCCAGTTAAAGGAGGCGAGGGCATGGGATACACTGACTCACAGGAAGACACATTGAGACAGAGTCACATTCTCCAGACATCCACTGTCTGATAGTGATGCGCAGGGTTGACTCATAACCCGCAGCCCCCCAACGGTTATATCCTCAGGGCGGGTGGGTATAAAATATTGTGTGGATGAAGGGTGGGTGGGTGCCGGGTTGAATAAACAGAAAACAATACCTTTAAAAAAGCCATGAATGTATAATTATTGTGCAATTTATAACTGTAGCAGCTCCAACTTCCTAATAGTCGCATGATGTATTAAGTAGCTCTATTCACTTCCTAATAGTCACAGGATTTAAAAAATATATATAATAATAATAATAATAATTTAATCTTCATTTAACTAGGCAAATAGTCACATGACAGTGGCAGAAATTAACCCTCACATACTGATCAACTAGACATTAACAGAGGTTGTTGACATTTAGCTAGATATTCAGACCTACAACCGTTAGCTAGATATTCAGACCTACAACAGCTAGCTAGATATTCAGACCTACAACAGCTAGCTAGATATTCAGACCTACAACAACTAGCTAGATATTCAGACCTACAACAGCTAGCTAGATATTCAGACCTACAACAGCTAGCTAGATATTCAGACCTACAACAGCTAGCTAGATATTCAGACCTACAACAGCTAGCTAGATATTCAGACCAACAACAGCTAGCTAGATATTCAGACCTACAACAGCTAGCTAGATATTCAGACCTCCAACAGCTAGCTAGATATTCAGACCTACAACAGTTAGCTAGATATTCAGACCTCCAACAGCTAGCTAGATATTCAGACCTCCAACAGCTAGCTAGATATTCAGACCTACAACAGCTAGCTAGATATTCAGACCTACAACAGCTAGCTAGATATTCAGACCTACAACAGCTAGCTAGATATTCAGACCTACAACAGCTAGCTAGATATTCAGACCAACAACAGCTAGCTAGATATTCAGACCTACAACAGTTAGCTTGATATTCAGACCTACAACAGCTAGCTAGATATTCAGACCTACAACAGCTAGCTAGATATTTACTTACCTCAGGAGATGCAAAGCCCAAATACTCCCAGTCCCACGTTCCACCTCCAAAACTAGAAATACAAAAAGTACAACGTAATAGCAGTTATTCTGTTATGTTATTAAAACAATTCAATTAGTGGAGAGAGAAAACAGAACACAACAACTGCACAAGAAAACATTCTGAGTGAACCCACATTGGGGGTGACCTTTATCTACAATTGATTGAGTTGGGGACTGAAACGGTTTGTGAGGGGTCAGGGATTCCCACCTGCGTCTAGGGGCCTCTGGGGAGTCGCTGGGGGCCACCCCCCGGGCGACGGAGGCCAGGAACTCCTGTCTCTTCTGCTGCACCAAACAGGCCGCTCGGATGATCTTATGACGGGGAGTTCGGAGGTAAGGACGGTTGACTTTCTGAGCTAGGTCCTCTGTCACCATCTCCAAGTCAGTCTACACACAGACAGGAAGAGGCAAGACAAAAAGTCTACAAACTGTAGAGGAAAAAGTAACTCTTAGCTGTATAATTTTAAACCGTGAGGAAGCAGGGCCAGCCCTCGTCAATCTGCCGCCATAGGCGGACGCCTAATCCCGCCTAATGAACAGGCCAGCCGTGTGAGGAAGTCATTAACGAAGAGAGTAAAAAGGGTTCTTCACAACAAGATCCGTTATTTTAAAACCTCAGTGTTTGAGAGGAAGTAGTTTCAAAACCTCAGCGTTTAAGAGGAAGTCGTTTTAAAACCTCAGCGTTTAAGAGGAAGTCGTTTTAAAACCTCAGTGTTTAAGAGGAAGTCGTTTTAAAACCTCAGTGTTTAAGAGGAAGTCGTTTTAAAACCTCAGTGTTTGAGAGGAAGTCGTTTTAAAACCTCAGTGTTTGAGAGGAAGTCGTTTTAAAACCTCAGTGTTTAAGAGGAAGTAGGTTTTTGACAAGACATTTCAGATGTTTTATATACGAAACCTTTCTCTAAGATCCGTCCGTACCTGCATAAGTTCAAAAATCTCTTTCTTGGTGGATTTGATCTCCAGGAAGAAGCCGTAGGGGTAAGAGCACTTGAGTATGCTGCGAGTCTTCAGCAGCTCCAGCACCGCATCTTCAATGAACGTAGTGTCGGGTGGGCCTCCGTCTCCTGAGAGAGAAGAGATCACGGATCAGGATTACTCCCTCTCTCATACACACAAACACATCATATTACATTCAGAAGAAGAAGAAGTGATAGATTTCAAGTAGTTTAGAGTGTCATTAATACATCTCCACTGTATGATTGTAGTCTGTGTGTTGGTCTATTTATGTGAAATGTCTATCTGAACAAAACTATGAAAAAACATTGAGAAATATCCACATACTTCCACTCAAGGCTCTGCTCAGCTGTTCCATCTTGTCTTTGGCTGTCTTCAACAGGCGCTGCTCCAGCTAGATAGAAGGACAGTCAAGGTAAAGGACCCACTACAGGACTTACTAAAGCTACATGACAGTTAAACAAACCCACCGCTGCCCTACTTACCTGGACAGGGTGTCAGGCTGCACAAGGACATCCTAATACAAACTGGCAAGTGTTACAAAAATGCACCACAGACCCTTTTACCTGGTAGCTGTGTTCATGGTTCTGGTAGTGGTCCAGTTTTTACCTGGTAGCTGTGTTCATGGTTCTGGTAGTGGTCCAGTTCTTACCTGGTAGCTGTGTTCATGGTTCTGGTAGTGGTCCAGTTTTTACCTGGTAGCTGTGTTCATGGTTCTGGTAGTGGTCCAGTTCTTACCTGGTAGCTGTGTTCATGGTTCTGGTAGTGGTTCAGTTTTTACCTGGTAGCTGTGTTCATGGTTCTGGTAGTGGTCCAGTTCTTACCTGGTAGCTGTGTTCATGGTTCTGGTAGTGGTCCAGTTTTTACCTGGTAGCTGTGTTCATGGTTCTGGTAGTGGTCCAGTTTTTACCTGGTAGCTGTGTTCATGGTTCTGGTACTGGTCCAGTTCTTACCTGGTAGCTGTATTCATGGTTCTGGTACTGGTCCAGTTCTTACCTGGTAGCTGTGTTCATGGTTCTTGAAGCGGGTGTAGTAGTGCATAAAGCGGTCCAGTTCCTGGAAGCCCTTATGCTTCTTCTCAGCCTGCAATGACAAGAAGACAAGACAGACAGTGTTACCTCTGGTCCAGAGTTGGGTAAACTACGGCCCCCGAGCCCATTTAATCCTGATCCGGGAGGTTTGAGTAATTTTTTTAAAAACAAACAAAAAAACCCACTTCACCCGACTGTCTATAACTAGATAGAAAGTATGAAGAAATTATAAACAGACCTATACATTTCTATAGCTTATAACAGACCTTTATATTTATATAAATTATAATGGACCTATACATTTATATCAATTATAACGGACCTATATATTTATATAAATTATAATGGACCTATATATTTATATAAATTATAACGGACCTATATATTTATATAAATTATAATGGACCTATATATTTATATAAATTATAATGGACCTATATATTTATATAAATTATAACGGACCTATATATTTATATAAATTATAATGGACCTATATATTTATATAAATTATAACGGACCTATATTTTATATTTCCCCACCCCGCTCTAGTCTCCAGACTCCCGATGTGGCCCTCCAGACAAAACGTTTCCCCACCCCGCTCAAGTCTCCAGACAAAACGTTTCCCCACCCCTCTCTAGTCTCCAGACTCCCGATGTGGCCCTCCAGACAAAACGTTTCCCCACCCCGCTCAAGTCTCCAGACAAAACGTTTCCCCACCCCTCTCTAGTCTCCAGACTCCCGATGTGGCCTTCCAGACAAAACGTTTCCCCACCCCGCTCTAGCCTCCAGACTCACAGTGTGTCCCAAATGGCATCATAATCCCTATATAGTGCACTACTTTTAACCAGAGCCTATGAGGATAGGGTGTCGATTCAGCCAGCCACAGTGTGCTCTGCCAGCTAAACGACTAAACAAGCGATTCTTATTGCCTCCAGTGTCTCATCTCTCCCTGGCAGGGCTGGTCTTGTTGAGTGGAGTACAGGAATATAACACAGGACAAAGGTGTAGTGCAGAAGTACATTACCAACAGGTTGATGACCCTCTGGTCATCTGTGATGGAGGTGGACTGTCACTGAGTTTCTCTCTGAAGTCTAGAGTTGGTGTGTGTGTGTGTGTGTGTGTGTGTGTGTGTGTGTGTGTGTGTGTGTGTTCCACACCTCCACAGTCATGTCTTTGTTCTGCTCCTCCACCTGGTTGATGACCTCATAGCGGGTACAGCGGTAGTACCCTCCAGTAGACGAGCTGTGTTTCTTCCATTCCTCCAGACAGATCCAGCAGAAGTCATACTTACACTGCAGAGAGGGAAAGACGGAAGAGGAGGTAGTCAGTCAGTAGCAGGAAATAGCAAGGCCCTAACCTCTGGCATGGCTAAAGGTAGTCAGTCAGTAGCAGGAAATAGCAAGGCCCTAACCTCTGGCATGGCTAAAGGTAGTCAGTCAGTAGCAGGAAATAGCAAGGCCCTAACCTCTGGCATGGCTAAAGGTAGTCAGTCAGTAGCAGGAAATAGCAAGGCCCTAACCTCTGGCATGGTTAAAGGTAGTCAGTCAGTAGCAGGAAATAGCAAGGCCCTAACCTCTGGCATGGCTAAAGGTAGTCAGTCAGTAGCAGGAAATAGCAAGGCCCTAACCTCTGGCATGGCTAAAGGTAGTCAGTCAGTAGCAGGAAATAGCAAGGCCCTAACCTCTGGCATGGCTAAAGGTAGTCAGTCAGTAGCAGGAAATAGCAAGGCCCTAACCTCTGGCATGGTTAAAGGTAGTCAGTCAGTAGCAGGAAATAGCAAGGCCCTAACCTCTGGCATGGCTAAAGGTAGTCAGTCAGTAGCAGGAAATAGCAAGGCCCTAACCTCTGGCATGGCTAAAGGTAGTCAGTCAGTAGCAGGAAATAGCAAGGCCCTAACCTCTGCCATGGTTAAAGGTAGTCAGTCAGTAGCAGGAAATAGCAAGGCCCTAACCTCTGGCATGGTTAAAGGTAGTCAGTCAGTAGCAGGAAATAGCAAGGCCCTAACCTCTGGCATGGTTAGAGGTAGTCAGTCAGTAGCAGGAAATAGCAAGGCCCTAACCTCTAAAGCCTGGGACCCATAAGGGAGCCGGCCAAAGATAGCTGGCCTGAAGCTCAGAGGTTGCTGGAACGCGGACTGAACAAGAGTTTTCCCCTGTGGCTTAAAACTAATCAATGGTCCTCTATGTGTTCTTTTGATCTGTCACCAGGGAGACAGACCATCCGTTTACACACTGCATACAGATCTATCCATCTGGGGGAAATGTTCGACAAGAGTTAAAACCACCAAACACTACTACCTTTCAACATGATTTCCAGTCCTATTCAGCCCTCGGTCATTCCCACTAGAAACACTGCTTTGCTGTCTGGTGTGGTGAAAATGTAAAAAGGAAACTAAAACACAAAGCCAACTGCTGAAACCGCTGTTGTCCTGAGGAGACAGGACTTGGACGACACTCAAGATAATCTATACTATATAGTGACTGACAGAGAGGAGAGAGAGAGAGAGAGAGAGAGAGAGAGAGAGAGAGACAGAGAGAGAGAAACAGAGAGGGAGAGAAACAGAGAGAGAAGAGAGAGAGAGAAACAGAGAGAGAGAGAGAGAGAAAGAGAGAAGAGAGAGAGAACTACAACATCATGTAGTACAACAGGCCTGTCACTACAGCCCTACAACATCATGTAGTACAACAGGCCTGTCACTACAGCCCTACAACATCATGTAGTACAACAGGCCTGTCACTACAGCCCTACAACATCATGTAGTACAACAGGCCTGTCACTACAGCCCTACAACATCATGTAGTACAACAGGCCTGTCACTACAGCCCTACAACATCATGTAGTACAACAGGCCTGTCACTACAGCCCTACAACATCATGTAGTACAACAGGCCTGTCACTACAGCCCTACAACATCATGTAGTACAACAGGCCTGTCACTACAGCCCTACAACATCATGTAGTACAACAGGCCTGTCACTACAGCCCTACAACATCATGTAGTACAACAGGCCTGTCACTACAGCCCTGCAACATCATGTAGTACAACAGACCTGTCACTACAGCCCTACAACATCATGTAGTACAACAGACCTGTCACTACAGCCCTACAACATCATGTAGTACAACAGACCTGTCACTACAGCCCTACAACATCATGTAGTACAACAGACCTGTCACTACAGCCCTACAACATCATGTAGTACAACAGACCTGTCACTACAGCCCTACAACATCATGTAGTACAACAGGCCTGTCACTACAGCCCTACAACATCATGTTTTGACTTAAAAAGCAGCTTGAATATCTATGGCAAGACTTGAAAATGGCTGTCTAGCACTGATTAACAACCAACTTGACAAAGCTTGAAGAATTTTTTTAAAGAATAATGTGCAAATATTGTACAATCAAGGTGTGTAAAGGTCTTAGAGACTTACCCAGAAAGCCTCACAGCTGTAATCACTGGCAAAGGTGATTCTAATGTGTGACTCAGGGGCATGAATACTTACAGAAATATCAAATTTAAATATTTCATTTGCAATCAATTTGCAAACATTTCTAAAAACATGTTTTCACTTTGTCATTAAGGGGTATTTTGTGTAGAGTGGTGAGAAAAACATTTAATCAATTTTGAATTCAGGCTGTAATAAAACAAAATGTGGAATAAGTCAAGGGGTATGAATACATTCTGAAGGTACAGTACATTCAGAAAGTATTCAGACCTCTTTACTTCTTCCACATTTTGTTACGTTACAGCCTTATTCTAAAATTGATTAAATTGTTTTTTTTCACTTGTCAATCTACACACAATATACCTCATAATGACAAAGCAAAAACAGGTCAAATTCTTTTTGCAAATGTAGTTCAAATAATATCACATAATATCAAATATCACATTTACGTAACTATTCAGACCCTTTACTCAGTACTTTGTTGAAGCACCTTTGGCAGTGATTACAGACTCAAGTCTTCTTGGGTGTGACGCTGCAAGTTTGGCACACCTGTATTTGGGGAGTTTCTCCCATTCTTCTCTGCAGATCCTCTCAAGCTCTGTCAGGTTGGATGGGGAGCGTCGCAGCACAGCTATATTCAAGTGTCTCCATAAATGTTCGATCGGATTCAAGTCCGGGCTCTGGCTGGGCCACTCAAGGACATTCAGAGACTTGTCCCAAAGCCACTCCTGCATTGTCTTGGCTGTGTGCTTAGGGTCGCTGTCCTGTTGGAAGGTGAACCTTCGACCCAGTCTGAGGTCCTGAGCGCTCCTTCATCAAGGATCTCTTTGTACTTTGCTCCGTTCAGCTTTCCCTCGATCCTGACTAGTCTCCCAGTCCCTGCCGCTGTAAAACATACCCACAGCATAATTCTACCACCACGCTTTAATGTAGGGATGGTGCCAGGTTTCCTCTAGACGTGATGCTTAGCATTCAGGGCAAAGAGTAATCTTGGTTTCATCAGACCAGAGAATCTTGTATCTCATGGTCTGAGAGTCCTTTAGGTGCCTTTTGGCAAACTCCAAGCGGGCTGTCATGTGCCTTTTACTGAGGAGTGGCTTCCGTCTGGCCACTCTTCCATAAAGGCCTGATTGGTGGAGTGCTGCAGAGACGGTTGTCCTTCTGGAAGGTTCTCCCATCTCCACAGAGGAACTCTGGAGCTCTGTCAGAGCGATAACCGGGTTCTTGGTCACCTCCCTGACCACGGCCCTTCTCCCACGATTACAGAGTTTGGCCAGGCGGCCAGCTCTAGGAAGAATCTTGTTTTTTTGCTTTGTCATTATGGGGTATTGCAGATTGATGAGGAAGAAAATGAATATAATCAATTTTAGAATAAGGCTGTAACGTAACAAAAATGTGGAAGAAGTCAAGGGGTCTGAATACTTTCAGAAAGCACTGTATATAAAAGAGAGATCCAAGTTTCAAAGGGTTGAATGTGATTAGACCCTTAGAGCGCCACACCGTCAGAGTTGCCCTACTTTCCCCTGACAGCATTTTCCAAAACAGCATTTTCCAGATAACTCTAGGTCCTCAAATACATTCTCTGGCGTATCTAACATTATAAACTGGGTGGTTCCATCCCTGAATGCTAATTGGCTGACAGTCGTTGTATATCAGACCGTATACCATGGGTATGACAAAACATGTATTTTTACTACCTCTAATTAAGTTGGTAACCAGTTTATAATAGCAATAAGGTACCTCGAAGGTTTGTGATATATGGCCAATATACCACAGCTAAGGGCTGTGTCCAGGCACTCTGCGTTGCGTCGTACTTAAGAACAGCCCTTAGCCGTGGTATATTGGCAACATACCACACTCCCTCAGGCCTTATTGCTTAATTATAACATTCCTCAGATAGATATCCTCCCAACCGGCTCCCTATTCCCTATTTAGTGCACTACTTCTGACTAGGGCCCCATAGACTCTGGTCAAAAGTAGTGCACTATATATAGGGAGTAGGGTGCCATTTGGTACTCAATCCAAGACACTGTGGCCTACCTACCTTAGCACACTGCATGTGGTTGCAGCCTTCGTTCTTCTGAATAGGGGACTTGCAGTTGGCGCAGGGTTTGGCGTTTGACAGTAACCACAAGCAGTTGGCTGCATCTTCATAGGCTTCACTCACACCAGCCACTTCCCAGGGAAAACAACAACACAACAGACCGATAACTGGACACGACTCATTCCACAGCTCAGCATTCAGAGAGGGGGAAAAGTGGTAGTGTTCCTACAACCTACAGTGTGTGTGTGTGTGTGTGTGTGTGTGTGTGTGTGTGTGTGTGTGTGTGTGTGTGTGTGTGTGTGTGTGTGTTTTTTTCCTCTCTAATAGCCCATTCAACCTGACGGTAATCGCTGCTATTGAAACACTGCGTCTTTATTCTCTGGTAGCATCCTAATTGGCACCCTATTCCCTATATAGTACACTACTTTTGACCAGGGTACATAGGGCACATAGTATACTACTTTTGACCAGAGCCTTATGTAGGGAATAGGGTAACTTTTGAGAAAAAATCACTGACTGAACAGAATGGAACCGTGACAGCTTTTAAAGCCTGAACAAAAGCACCCAGTGAAACTGGTTTCAAAGCACAACAATAACACCTTTTATTCCTGCCTGAAACCTGGTGTTGCCTGTAGCTAGCATCTGAAACCTAGTGTTGCCTGTAGCTAGCATCTGAAACCTAGTGTTGTCTGTAGCTAGCATCTGAAACCTAGTGTTGCCTGTAGCTAGCATCTGAAACCTAGTGTTGCCTGTAGCTAGCATCTGAAACCTAGTGTTGCCTGTAGCTAGCATCTGAAACCTAGTGTTGCCTGTAGCTAGCATCTGAAACCTAGTGTTGTCTGTAGCTAGCATCTGAAACCTAGTGTTGCCTGTAGCTAGCATCTGAAACCTAGTGTTGCCTGTAGCTAGCATCTGAAACCTAGTGTTGCCTGTAGCTGGCATCTGAAACCTAGTGTTGTCTGTAGCTGGCATCTGAAACCTAGTGTTGTCTGTAGCTGGCATCTGAAACCTAGTGTTGTCTGTAGCTAGCATCTGAAACCTAGTGTTGCCTGTAGCTAGCATCTGAAACCTAGTGTTGTCTGTAGCTAGCATCTGAAACCTAGTGTTGTCTGTCGCTGGCATCTGAAACCTAGTGTTGTCTGTCGCTGGCATCTGAAACCTAGTGTTGTCTGTAGCTGGCATCTGAAACCTAGTGTTGCCTGTAGCTAGCATCTGAAACCTAGTGTTGCCTGTAGCTGGCATCTGAAACCTAGTGTTGCCTGTAGCTAGCTGGCATCTGAAACCTAGTGTTGCCTGTAGCTAGCTGGCATCTGAAACCTAGTGTTGCCTGTAGCTGGCTGGCATCTGAAACCTAGTGTTGCCTGTAGCTGGCTGGCATCTGAAACCTAGTGTTGCCTGTAGCTGGCATCTGAAACCTAGTGTTGCCTGTAGCTGGCATCTGAAACCTAGTGTTGCCTGTAGCTAGCTGGCATCTGAAACCTAGTGTTGCCTGTAGCTGGCATCTGAAACCTAGTGTTGCCTGTAGCTGGCATCTGAAACCTAGTGTTGCCTGTAGCTGGCATCTGAAACCTAGTGTTGCCTGTAGCTGGCATCTGAAACCTAGTGTTGCCTGTAGCTGGCATCTGAAACCTAGTGTTGCCTGTAGCTGGCATCTGAAACCTAGTGTTGCCTGTAGCTGGCATCTGAAACCTAGTGTTGCCTGTAGCTGGCATCTGAAACCTAGTGTTGCCTGTAGCTGGCATCTGAAACCTAGTGTTGCCTGTAGCTGGCATCTGAAACCTAGTGTTGCCTGTAGCTGGCATCTGAAACCTAGTGTTGCCTGTAGCTGGCATCTGAAACCTAGTGTTGCCTGTAGCTGGCATCTGAAACCTAGTGTTGCCTGTAGCTGGCATCTGAAACCTAGTGTTGCCTGTAGCTGGCATCTGAAACCTAGTGTTGCCTGTAGCTGGCATCTGAAACCTAGTGTTGCCTGTAGCTGGCATCTGAAACCTAGTGTTGCCTGTAGCTGGCATCTGAAACCTAGTGTTGCCTGTAGCTGGCATCTGAAACCTAGTGTTGCCTGTAGCTGGCATCTGAAACCTAGTGTTGCCTGTAGCTGGCATCTGAAACCTAGTGTTGCCTGTAGCTGGCATCTGAAACCTAGTGTTGCCTGTAGCTGGCATCTGAAACCTAGTGTTGCCTGTAGCTGGCATCTGAAACCTAGTGTTGCCTGTAGCTGGCATCTGAAACCTAGTGTTGCCTGTAGCTGGCATCTGAAACCTAGTGTTGCCTGTAGCTGGCATCTGAAACCTAGTGTTGCCTGTAGCTGGCATCTGAAACCTAGTGTTGCCTGTAGCTGGCATCTGAAACCTAGTGTTGCCTGTAGCTGGCATCTGAAACCTAGTGTTGCCTGTAGCTGGCATCTGAAACCTAGTGTTGCCTGTAGCTTGCATCTGAAACCTAGTGTTGTCTGTAGCTGGCATCTGAAACCTAGTGTTGTCTGTAGCTGGCATCTGAAACCTAGTGTTGTCTGTAGCTGGCATCTGAAACCTAGTGTTGCCTGTAGCTAGCATCTGAAACCTAGTGTTGCCTGTAGCTAGCATCTGAAACCTAGTGTTGCCTGTAGCTGGCATCTGAAACCTAGTGTTGTCTGTAGCTAGCATCGGAAACCTAGTGTTGCCTGTAGCTGGCATCTGAAACCTAGTGTTGTCTGTCGCTAGCATCTGAAACCTAGTGTTGCCTGTAGCTAGCATCTGAAACCTAGTGTTGCCTGTAGCTGGCATCTGAAACCTAGTGTTGCCTGTAGCTAGCATCTGAAACCTAGTGTTGCCTGTAGCTGGCATCTGAAATCTAGTGTTGTCTGTCGCTAGCATCTGAAAGCTAGTGTTGTCTGTCGCTAGCATCTGAAACCTTAGTGTTGCCTGTAGCTAGCATCTGAAACCTAGTGTTGTCTGTCGCTAGCATCTGAAACCTAGTGTTGCCTGTAGCTAGCATCTGAAACCTAGTGTTGCCTGTAGCTAGCATCTGAAACCTAGTGTTGTCTGTAGCTAGCATCTGAAACCTAGTGTTGCCTGTAGCTAGCATCTGAAACCTGGTGTTGCCTGTAGCTAGCATCTGAAACCTAGTGTTGCCTGTCGCTAGCATCTGAAACCTAGTGTTGCCTGTAGCTAGCATCTGAAACCTAGTGTTGCCTGTAGCTAGCATCTGAAACCTAGTGTTGCCTGTAGCTAGCATCTGAAACCTAGTGTTGCCTGTAGCTAGCATCTGAAACCTAGTGTTGCCTGTAGCTAGCATCTGAAACCTGGTGTTGCCTGTAGCTAGCATCTGAAACCTAGTGTTGTCTGTAGCTAGCATCTGAAACCTAGTGTTGCCTGTAGCTAGCATCTGAAACCTAGTGTTGCCTGTAGCTAGCATCTGAAACCTAGTGTTGTCTGTCGCTAGCATCTGAAACCTAGTGTTGCCTGTAGCTAGCATCTGAAACCTAGTGTTGCCTGTCGCTAGCATCTGAAACCTAGTGTTGCCTGTAGCTAGCATCTGAAACCTAGTGTTGTCTGTCGCTAGCATCTGAAACCTGGTGTTGCCTGTAGCTAGCATCTGAAACCTGGTGTTGCCCGTAGCTAGCATCTGAAACCTAGTGTTGCCTGTAGCTAGCATCTGAAACCTGGTGTTGCCTGTAGCTAGCATCTGAAACCTAGTGTTGTCTGTCGCTAGCATCTGAAGTGGTGATGTGAGCAGTGCTGAGTCCCAAATTGCATCCTATTCCCTATATAGGGCTCAAGTCAAAAGTAGTGCACTATAAAGAGAATAGGGTGACATTTGAGTCCATGAAGTTGAACTGTCCATCAATGGATGGTAGATATCAAACCTAGCAGCACTGACTTGATACAGCTGAATTTGTTTTGGGATTATTTGATTTCTAAAAGACAACGTGTCCATATCATCACACAGGAAACAAACATTTTGGGGTTGTGGCTCCCTCAGTAGCAAGCTGTTTGGGTGACTGAACGGCTTTCATAAATAGAGCATCTGTGACTGATTCCACATTTCTGCTTCTGTCAAAAGACATTGTTGTAATGTGTAATGAAGGACAGAAGCCATATTTAGTATGTGAAGAGGTATAAACAGTCTACTGAGGTAAAAGAGCAAGAGATGCACAACAACAACAACATCAGATGAAGAAGTCCACTGGGTTTTCCTTTAGAAAACTAACTCATCAATAGTAGAGAT
Organism: Salmo salar; assembly: GCF_965601325.2. Taxonomy (NCBI): domain Eukaryota; kingdom Metazoa; phylum Chordata; class Actinopteri; order Salmoniformes; family Salmonidae; genus Salmo; species Salmo salar. Next base: position 1,868,467 of record NC_138292.1, read on the forward strand.
GCTTACATTCTTGGGGTCTCATCTCAGTAACTTCAGCCAGCCACATCTTCCATGTCTGGCAGTCGCATGGTTCATGGGCTTCTCCCTGGCACTCCCTGGAGACAGACAGACAGACGACTTTACCCTCCAGACACATCATACTGTCTGTTTATGTTCTGTCTGGGAACACATCCTAAGCATTACTCAGACTACCACAGACATGAAAGGAGTAGACAATAGAATGCAGTATCAAAACATCTCTGTGTTCTAACAAGATTGTAAGAGATGTCTTACTGCTCATACCACACATCTAATCTAATGACTAGACAGGATAGAATGCAGAATCAAAACACTGTGAGATCCCTAGGTCTATATCGAACCTCTCATTGGGGTTGGGTGTGTGTGGGCGGGGCTGGGGGTGTGGGGGGGGGCGGGGGGTGTATGGGGGCGGGGCGGGGCTGTGTGGGGGCGGGGCTGGGGGTGTGTGGGGGGGCGGGGTGTGTGTGGGGGCTGGGGGTGTGTGGGGGCGGGGGTGTGTGGGGGCGGGGCTGGGGGTGTGTGTGGGGGCGGGGCTGGGGGTGTGCGGGGCTGGGGCTGGGGGTGTGCGGGGCTGGGGGTGTGGGGGGGCGGGGCTGGGGGTGTGCGGGGGCGGGGCTGGGGGTGTGCGGGGCTGGGGGTGTGCGGGGCTGGGGGTGTGCGGGGCTGGGGGTGTGCGGGGCTGGGGGTGTGGGGGGCTGGGGGTGTGGGGGGGCGGGGCTGGGGGTGTGCGGGGGCGGGGCTGGGGGTGTGCGGGGCTGGGGGTGTGCGGGGCTGGGGGTGTGGGGGGGCGGGGCTGGGGGTGTGCGGGGGCGGGGCTGGGGGTGTGCGGGGCTGGGGGTGTGCGCCCCGTTGGGTCCCCTGGACCAAGATTGAGAAGCACTGCCTTTGAACAATGTAGAAACGTCCTGACCCATCTAAATGTCAGATTGTATGAAGTCATCTGACATTCTAAATCATGAAATGTGTAATAACTTGAAATATGAAACATTTACAAAAATAACAAGAATAAATATATACAGGTAAGTGCCAAAATAAAGGAAACACTTGAGTAAAAGGGCGATAGAGTTTATATTGAAAGCACGTGCTTCCACATCATGTTTAGGGTCAGGTATAAAAATGCCCAGTTGCCCATTATTTTGTCTACCATGGCTAGAAGAGATCTCAGTGACATTGAAAGAGGGGTCTCAAAGCAGCATAGGGGGTTTAAAGTGTGTGCGTGTGTGTGTGTGTGTGTCACCAGATCTCAAGCCAATTGAACACTTATGGGAGATTCTGGAGTGTCGCCTGACACGGCGTTTTCCACCACCATCAACAAAACACCAAATGATGGAATTTATTGTGGAAGAATGGAGTGGCATCCCTCCAATAGAGTTCCAGACACTTATAGAATCTACGCCAAGGTTCATTGAAGGTGTTCTGGAGGCTGGTGATGGCCCAACGCCCTATTAAAACACTTTATGTTGGTGTTTCCTTTACTTCGGCAGTTACCTGAATATATATTTTTAAAGTGCAATGA